>NW_026735197.1:0-157711 GCF_949786415.1 Peromyscus eremicus | reverse complement strand
AATAGTGACTCTTATTACCAGAAAAAACTCTTGCTCGTAGGACCTGAAACTGCATGTGATTCAACTCCATTTAGGAGTGGGAAACAAACGCTAGCTCGCCTTACAAGAAACACACTCTGCTTTTGAGAAAAGAGCAGTCTTCTACTCCACTGTGTTTCCTATAGGGCTAGAACAGTGAGCTTGCTCAGAACAAAAGAACTGTGCTTCCTACACACACGGGCCATATCTAGTTCAATTCTGCTTAGGAAACTGACAAGAACAGTAGATCCTCTTCAGTCCAATACACTGTACATGCTGGGTACAGACGACAGTGCTATTTGCACTGTGTATGGCAATGGAAGTGCAATAGTGACTCTTCTTACCAGAAAACAACTCTTGCTCGTAGGACCAGAAACTGCATGTGATTCAACTGCATTTAGGACTGGGAAACAAATGGTAGCTCGCCTTACAAGAAAAACACTCTGCTTTTGAGAAAAGAGCACTCTTCTACTCTACTGTGTTTACTATGGGGTTCCAACAGTGAACTTGCTGAGAACAAAAGAAAGGTGCTTCCTACACACACGGGCCATATCTAGTTAAACTCTGCTTAGGAAACTGACAAGAACAATAGCTCCTCTTCAGTCCAATACACTGTATTTGCTGGGAACAGACGCGAGGGCTATTTGCATTGTGTATGGCAAAGGGAGCGCAATAGTGACTCTTCTAACCAGAAAACAACTCTTGCTGGTAGGACCAGAAACTGCATGTGTATTTCAACTCCATTTAGGACTAGGAAACAAACTGTAGCTCGCCTTACAAGAAACACACTCTGCTTTTGAGAAAAGAGCACTCTTCTCTCTACTGTGTTTCCTATGGGGTTCGAACAGTGAGCTTGCTCAGAACAAAAGAACTGTGCTTCCTACACACACAGCCTTATCTAGTTCAACTTTGCTTAGGAAACTGGCATGAACAGTAGCTCCTCTTCAGACCAATACACTGTACTTGCTGGAAACAGACGCGAATGTTATTTGTACTATGTATGGCAATGGGAGCGCAATAGTGACACTTCTTACCAGAAAACAACTCTTGCTCATAGGACCAAAAACTGCATTTGATTCAACTCCATTTAGGACTGGGAAACAAACGCTAGCTCGCCTTACAAGAAACACACTCTGCTTTTGAGAAAAGAGCACTCTTCTACTCTACTGTGTTTCCTATGGCGTCCGAACAGTGAGCTTGTTCAGAACAAAAGAACTGTGCTTCCTAAAAACACCGGCCATATCTAGTTCAAGTCTGCTTAGGAAACTGAAAAGAACAGTAGATCCTTTTCATTCCAATACGCTGTACATGCTGGGTACAGACGCCAGAGCTATTTGCATTGTGTATGGCAATGGGAGCGCAATAGTTACTCTTCTTACCAGAAAACAACCCTTGCTCATAGGACCAGAAACTGCATGAGATTCAACTCCATTTAGGACTGGGAAACAAATGCTAGCTCGCCTTACAAGAAACACACTCTGCTTTTGAGAAAAGAGCACTCTTCTACTCTACTGTGTTTTCTATGGTGTCCGACAGTGAGTTTGATGAGAACAAAAGAACTGTGCTTCCTACACACACGGGCCATATCTAGTTCAACTCTGCTTAGGAAACTGAAAAGAACAGTAGCTCCTCTTCAGTCGAATACACTGTACTTTCTGGGAACAGACGAGAGGGCTATTTGCACTATGTATGGCAAAGGGAGCGCAATAGTGACTCTTCTTACCAGAAAACAACTCTTGCACGTAGGACCAAAAACTGCATTTGATTCAACTCCATTTAGGACTGGGAAACAAACGCTAGCTCGCCTTACAGGAAACACACTCTGCTTTTGAGAAAAGAGCACTCTTCTACTCTACTGTGTTTCTTATGCGGTCCGAACAGTGAGCTTGTTCAGAACAAAAGAACTGTGCTTCCTACACACACGGGCCATATCTAGTTCAACTCTGCTTAGGAAACTGAAAAGAACAGGAGATCCTCTTCATTCCAATACGCTGTACATGCTGGGTACAGACGCCAGTGCTATTTGCACTGTGTATGGCAATGGGAGCGCAATAGTGACTCTTCTTAGAAGAAAACAACCCTTGCTCATAGGACCAGAAACTGCATGTGATTCAACTCCATTTAGGACTGCGAAACAAAAGCTAGCTCTCCTTACAAGAAACACACTCTGCTTTTGAGAAAAGAGCACTCTTCTACTCTACTGTGTTTCCTATAGGACCAGAACAGTGAGCTTGCTCAGAACAAAAGAACTGTGCTTCCTACACACACGGGCCATTTCTAGTTCAACTCTGCTTAAAAAACTGAAAAGAACAGTAGATCCTCTTCAGTCCAATACCTTGTACATGCTGGGTACAGACGCGAATGCTATTTGCACTGTGTATGACAATAGGAGCACAATAGTGTCTCTTCTTACCAGAAAACAACCCTTGCTCGTAGGACCTGAAACTCCATGTGATTCAACTCCATTTAGGACTGGGAAACAAACGCAAGCTCGCCTTACAAGAAACACACTCTGCTTTTGAGAAAAGAGCACTCTTCTACTCTACTGTGTTTCCTATGTGGTTCAAACAGTGAGCTTGATCAGAACAAAAGAACTGTGCTTCCTACACACACGGGCCATATCTAGTTCAATTCTGCTTAGGAAACTGAAAAGAACAGTAGCTCCTCTTCAGTCCAATACACTGTACTTGCTGGGAAGAGACGCGAGGGAATTTGCACTCTGTATGGCAAAGGGAGTGCAATAGTGACTCTTCTTACGAGAAAACAACTCTTGCTCGTAGGACCAGAAACTGCATGTGTATTTCAACTCCATTTAGAACTGGGAAACAAACGCTATCTCGCCTTACAAGCAACACACTCTGCTTTTGAGAAAAGAGCACTCTTCTCTCTACTGTGTTTCCTATGGGGTTCGAAATGTGAGCTTGCTCAGAACAAAAGAACTGTGCTTCCTACACACACGGGCTATATCATGTCCAATTCTGCTTAGGAAACTGACAAGAACAGTAGAACTTCTTCAGTCCAATAGACTGTACATGCTAGGAACAGACGCCAGTGCTATTTGCCCTGTGTGTGACAATGGGAGCACAATAGTGACTCTTCTTACCAGAAAACAACTCTTGCTCGTAGGACTAGAAACTGCATGTGATTCAACTCCATTTAGGACTGCGAAACAAAAGCTAGCTCTCCTTATAAGAAACACACTCTGCTTTTGAGAAAAGAGCACTCTTCTACTCTACTGTGTTTCCTATGGGGTCCAAACAGTGAGCTTGCTCAGAACAAAAGAACTGTGCTTCCTACACAAACGGGCCATATCTAGTTCAATTCTGCTTAGGAACCTGAAAAGAACAGTAGCTCCTCTTCTGTCCAATACACTGTACTTGCTGGGAACAGACGCGAGTGCTATTTGCACTGTGTATGGCAATGGGAGCACAATAGTGACTCTTCTTACAAGAAAACAACTCTTGCTCGTAGGACAAGAAACTGCATGTGATTCAACTCCATTTAGAACTGGGAAACAAACGCTAGCTCGCCTTACAAGAAATACACTCTGCTTTTGAGAAAAGAGCACTCTTCTACACTTCTGTGTTTCCTATGGGGTCCAAACAGTGAGCTTGCTGAGAACAAAAGAACTGTGCTTCCTACACACACGGGCCATATCTAGTTCAATTCTGCTTAGGAACCTGACAAGAACAGTAGCTCCTCTTCAGTCCAATACACTGTACTTGCTGGGAACAGACTAGAGGGCTATTTGCACTCTGTATGGCAAAGGGAGCGCAATAGTGACTCTTCTTACCAGAAAACAACTCTTGCTCGTAGGACCAGAAACTGCATGTGTATTTCAACTCCATTTAGGACTGGGAAACAAAGGCTAGCTCACCTTACAAGAAACACACTCTGCTTTTGAGAAAAGAGCACTCTTCTACTCTACTGTGTTTCCTATGCGGTCCAAACAGTGAGCTTGTTCAGAACAAAAGAACTGTGCTTCCTACACACACGGGCCATATCTAGTTCAACTCTGCTTAGGAAACTGAAAAGAACATGAGATCCTCTTCATTCCAATACGCTGTACATGCTGGGTACAGACGCCAGTGCTATTTGTACTGTGTATGGCAATGGGAGCGCAATAGTGACTCTTCTTACAAGAAAAAAACCCTTGCTCGTAGGACCAGAAACTGCATGTGATTCAACTCCATTTAGGACTGGGAAACAAACGCTAGCTCGCCTTACAAGAAACACACTCTGCTTTTGAGAAAAGAGCACTCTTCTACTCTACTGTGTTTCCTATGGGGTCTGAACAGTGAGCTTGATGAGAACAAAAGAACTGTGCTTCCTACACACACGGGCCATATCTAGTTCAACTCTGCTTAGGAAACTGACAAGAAAAGTAGCTCCTTTTCAGTCCAATACACTGTACTTGCTGGGAACAGACGCGAGGGCTATTTGCACTGTGTATGGAAATGGGAGCGCAATAGTGACTTTCCTTACCAGAAAACAACTCTTGCTCGTAGGAACGGAAACTGCATGTGATTCAACTCCATTTAGGACTGGGAAACAAACGCTAGCTCGCCTTACAAGAAACACACTCTGCTTTTGAGAAAAGAGCACTCTTCTCTCTACTGTGTTTCCTATGGGGTTCGAACAGTGAGCTTGCTCAGAACAAAAGAACTGTGCTTCCTACACACATGGGCCATATCTAGTTCAACTCTGCTTAGGAACCTGACAAGAACAGGAGATCCTCTTCAGTCCAATACACTGTACATGCTGAGAACAGAGGCCAGTGCTATTTGCCCTGTGTATGACAATGGGAGCGCAATAGTGACTCTTATTACCAGAAAAAACTCTTGCTCGTAGGACCTGAAACTGCATGTGATTCAACTCCATTTAGGACTGGGAAACAAACGCTAGCTCGCCTTACAAGTAACACACTCTGCTTTTGAGAAAAGAGCACTCTTCTACTCTTCTGTGTTTCCTATAAGGCTAGAACAGTGAGCTTGCTCAGAACAAAAGAACTGTGCTTCCTACACACAAGGGCCATATCTAGTTCAACTCTGCTTAGGAAACTGACAAGAAAAGTAGCTCCTATTCAGTCCAATACACTGTGCTTGCTGGGAACAGACGCGAGGGCTATTTGCAGTGTGTATGGAAATGGGAGCGCAATAGTGACTTTCCTTACCAGAAAACAACTCTTGCTCGTAGGAACGGAAACTGCATGTGATTCAACTGCATTTAGGACTGGGAAACAAACGGTAGCTCGCCTTACAAGAAAAACACTCAGCTTTTGAGAAAAGAGCACTCTTCTACTCTACTGTGTTTACTATGGGGTTCCAACAGTGAACTTGCTGAGAACAAAAGAAAGGTGCTTCCTACACACACGGGCCATATCTAGTTCAACTCTGCTTAGGAAACTGACAAGAACAATAGCTCCTCTTCAGTCCAATACACTGTATTTGCTGGGAACAGACGCGAGGGCTATTTGCATTGTGTATGGCAAAGGGAGCGCAATAGTGACCCTTCTAACCAGAAAACAACTCTTGCTGGTAGGACCAGAAACTGCATGTGTATTTCAACTCCATTTAGGACTAGGAAACAAACTGTAGCTCGCCTTAAAAGAAACACACTCTGCTTTTGAGAAAAGAGCACTCTTCTCTCTACTGTGTTTCCTATGGGGTTCGAACAGTGAGCTTGCTCAGAACAAAAGAACTGTGCTTCCTACACACACAGCCTTATCTAGTTCAACTTTGCTTAGGAAACTGACATGAACAGTAGCTCCTCTTCAGACCAATACACTGTACTTGCTGGAAACAGACGCGAATGTTATTTGTACTATGTATGGCAATGGGAGCGCAATAGTGACACTTCTTACCAGAAAACAACTCTTGCTCATAGGACCAAAAACTGCATTTGATTCAACTCCATTTAGGACTGGGAAACAAATGCTAGCTCGCCTTACAAGAAACACACTCTGCTTTTGAGAAAAGAGCACTCTTCTACTCTACTGTGTTTCCTATGGCGTCCGAACAGTGAGCTTGTTCAGAACAAAAGAACTGTGCTTCCTACAAACACCGGCCATATCTAGTTCAACTCTGCTTAGGAAACTGAAAAGAACAGTAGATCCTTTTCATTCCAATACGCTGTACATGCTGGGTACAGACGCCAGAGCTATTTGCACTGTGTATGGCAATGGGAGCGCAATAGTTACTCTTCTTACCAGAAAACAACCCTTGCTCATAGGACCAGAAACTGCATGAGATTCAACTCCATTTAGGACTGGGAAACAAATGCTAGCTCGCCTTACAAGAAATACACTCTGCTTTTGAGAAAAGAGCACTCTTCTACTCCACTGTGTTTCCTGTAGGGCTAGAACAGTGAGCTTGCTCAGAAAAAAAGAACTGTGCTTCCTACACACACGGGCCATATCTAGTTCAACTCTGCTTAGGAAACTGACAAGAAAAGTAGCTCCTATTCAGTCCAATACACTGTACTTGCTGGGAACAGACGAGAGGGCTATTTGCACTATGTATGGCAAAGGGAGCGCAATAGTGACTCTTCTTACCAGAAAACAACTCTTGCACGTAGGACCAAAAACTGCATTTGATTCAACTCCATTTAGGACTGGGAAACAAACGCTAGCTCGCCTTACAGGAAACACACTCTGCTTTTGAGAAAAGAGCACTCTTCTACTCTACTGTGTTTCTTATGCGGTCCGAACAGTGAGCTTGTTCAGAACAAAAGAACTGTGCTTCCTACACACACGGGCCATATCTAGTTCAACTCTGCTTAGGAAACTGAAAAGAACAGGAGATCCTCTTCATTCCAATACGCTGTACATGCTGGGTACAGACGCCAGTGCTATTTGCACTGTGTATGGCAATGGGAGCGCAATAGTGACTCTTCTTAGAAGAAAACAACCCTTGCTCATAGGACCAGAAACTGCATGTGATTCAACTCCATTTAGGACTGGGAAACAAACGCTAGCTCGCCTTACAAGAAACACACTCTGCTTTTGAGAAAACAGCACTCTTCTACTCTACTGTGTTTCCTATGGGGTCCGAACAGTGAGCTTGATGAGAACAAAAGAACTGTGCTTCCTACACACACGGGCCATATCTAGTTCAACTCTGCTTAGGAAACTGACAAGAAAAGTAGCTCCTATTCAGTCCAATACACTGTGCTTCCTGGGAACAGACGCGAGGGCTATTTGCACTGTGTATGGAAATGGGAGCGCAATAGTGACTTTCCTTACCAGAAAACAACTCTTGCTCGTAGGAACGGAAACTGCATGTGATTCAACTCCATTTAGGACTGGGAAACAAACGGTAGCTCGCCTTACAAGAAACACACTCTGCTTCTGAGGAAAGAGCACTCTTCTACTCTACTGTGTTTCCTATAGGGCCAGAACAGTGAGCTTGCTGAGTCCAAAGGAACTGTGCTTCCTACACACATCGGCCATATCTAGTTCAACTCTGCTTAGGAACCTGACAAGAACAGTAGATCCTCTTCAGTCCAATACACTGTACATGCTGAGAACAGAGGCCAGTGCTATTTGCCCTGTGTATGACAATGGGAGCGCAATAGTGACTCTTATTACCAGAAAAAACTCTTGCTCGTAGGACTTGAAACTGCATGTGATTCAACTCCATTTAGGACTGGGAAACAAACGCTAGCTCGCCTTACAAGTAACACACTCTGCTTTTGAGAAAAGAGCACTCTTCTACTCTACTGTGTTTCCTATAAGGCTAGAACAGTGAGCTTGCTCAGAACAAAAGAACTGTGCTTCCTACACACACGGGCCATATCTAGTTCAACTCTGCTTAGGAAACTGACAAGAAAAGTAGCTCCTATTCAGTCCAATACACTGTGCTTGCTGGGAACAGACGCGAGGGCTATTTGCACTGTGTATGGAAATGGGAGCGCAATAGTGACTTTCCTTACCAGAAAACAACTCTTGCTCGTAGGAACGGAAACTGCATGTGATTCAACTCCATTTAGGACTGGGAAACAAACGGTAGCTCGCCTTACAAGAAACACACTCTGCTTCTGAGGAAAGAGCACTCTTCTACTCTACTGTGTTTCCTATGGGGTTCGAACAGTGAGCTTGCTGAGAACAAAAGAAATGTGCTTCCTACACACACGGGCCATACCTAGTTCAACTCTGCTTAGGAAACTGACAAGAACAATAGCTCCTCTTCAGTCCAATACACTGTATTTGCTGGGAACAGACGCGAGGGCTATTTGCATTGTGTATGGCAAAGGGAGAGCAATAGTGACTCTTCTAACCAGAAAACAACTCTTGCTGGTAGGACCAGAAACTGCATGTGTATTTCAACTCCATTTAGGACTAGGAAACAAACTGTAGCTTGCCTTACAAGAAACACACTCTGCTTTTGAGAAAAGAGCACTCTTCTCTCTACTGTGTTTCCTATGGGGTTCGAACAGTGAGCTTGCTCACAACAAAAGAACTGTGCTTCCTAAACACACGGCCTTATCTAGTTCAACTTTGCTTAGGAAACTGACATGAACAGTAGCTCCTCTTCAGACCAATACACTGTACTTGCTGGAAACAGATGCGAAAGTTATTTGTACTATGTATGGCAATGGGAGCGCAATAGTGACACTTTTTACCAGAAAACAACTCTTGCTCATAGGACCAAAAACTGCATTTGATTCAACTCCATTTAGGACTGGGAAACAAACGCTAGCTCGCCTTACAAGAAACACACTCTGCTTTTGAGAAAAGAGCACTCTTCTACTCTACTGTGTTTCCTATGGCGTCCGAACAGTGAGCTTGTTCAGAACAAAAGAACTGTGCTTCCTACAAACACTGGCCATATCTAGTTCAACTCTGCTTAGGAAGCTGAAAAGAACAGTAGATCCTTTTCATTCCAATACGCTGTACATGCTGGGTACAGACGCCAGTGCTATTTGCACTGTGTAAGGCAATGGGAGCACAATAGTGACTCTTCTTACCAGAAAACAACCATTGCTCATAGGACCAGAAACTACATGAGATTCAACTCCATTTAGGACTGGGAAACAAATGCTAGCTCGCCTTACAAGAAACACACTCTGCTTTTGAGAAAAGAGCACTTTTCTACACTACTGTGTTTCCTATGGGGTCCAAACAGTGAGCTTGTTCAGAACAAAAGAACTGTGCTTCCTACACACATGGGCCATATCTAGTTCAATTCTGCTTAGGAAACTGACAAGAACAGTAGCTCTTCTTCAGTCCAATACACTGTACTTGCTGGGAACAGACGCGAGTGCTATTTGCACTGTGTATGGCAATGGGAGCGCAATAGTGACTCTTCTTACCAGAAAACATCTCTTGCTCGTAGGACCAGAAACTGCATGTGATTCAACTCCTTTTAGGACTGGGAAAAAAACACTAGCTCGCCTTACAAGAAACACACTCTGCTTTTGAGAAAAGAGCACTCTTCTACTCTACAGTGTTTCCTATGGGGTCCAAACAGTGAGCTTGCTCAGAACAAAAGAACTGTGCTTCCTACACACACGGGCCATATCTAGTTCAATTCTGCTTAGGAAACTGACAAGAACAGTAGATCCTCTTTAGTCCAATACACTGTACATGCTGGGTACAGACGCCAGTGCTATTTGCACTGTGTATGGCAATGGGAGCGCAATAGTGACTTTTCTTACCAGAAAACAACTCTTGCTCGTAGGACCAGAAACTGCATGTGATTCAACTGCATTTAGGACTGGGAAACAAATGCTAGCTCGCCTTACAAGAAACACACTCTGCTTTTGAGAAAAGAACACTCTTCTACTCTACTGTGTTTCCTATGGGGTCCAAACAGTGAGCTTGCTCAGAACAAAAGAACTGTGCTTCCTACACACACGGGACATATCTAGTTCAATTTTGCTTAGGAAACTGACAAGAACAGTAGCTCCTCTTCAGTCCAATACACTGTACTTGCTGGGAACAGACGCGAGTGCTATTTGCACTGTGTATGGCAATGGGAGCGCAATAGTGACTTTCCTTACCAGAAAAAAACTCTTGCTCGTAGGAACGGAAACTGCATGTGATTCAACTCCTCTTAGGACTGGGAAACAAACGCTAGCTCGCCTTACAAGAAACACACTCTGCTTTTGAGGAAAGAACACTCTTCTACTCTACTGTGTTTCCTATAGTGTCAGAACAGTGAGCTTGCTGAGTACAAAAGAACTGTGCTTCCTACACACACGGGCCATATCTAGTTCAATTCTTCTTAGGAAACTGACAAGAACAGTAGATCCTCTTCAGTCCAATACACTGTACATGCTGGGTACAGACGCCAGTGCTATTTGCACTGTGTATGGCAATGGGAGCGTAATAGTGACTCTTCTTACCAGAAAACAACCCTTGCTCATAGGACCAGAAACTGCATGTGATTCAACTCCGTTTAGGACTGGGAAACAAACGCTATCTCGCCTTACAAGAAACACACTCTGCTTTTGAGAAAAAGGCACTCGTCTACTCTACTGTGTTTCCTTTGGGGTCCAAACAGTGAGCTTGCTCAGAACAAAAGAACTGTGCTTCCTACACACACGGGCCATATCTAGTTCAGTTCTGCTTAGGAAACTGACAAGAACAGTAGATCCTCTTCAGTCCAATACACTGTACTTGCTGGGAACAGAGGCGAGGGCTATTTACATTGTGTATGGCAAAGGGAGAGCAATAGTGACTCTTCTAACCAGAAAACATCTCTTGCTGGTAGGACCAGAAACTGCATGTGTATTTCAACTCCAATTATTACTGGGAAACAAACACTAGCTCGCCTTACAAGAAACACACTCTGCTTTTGAGAAAAGAGCACTCATCCCTCTACTGTGTTTCCTATGGGGTACGAACAGTGAGCTTGCTCAGAACAAAAGAACTGTGCTTCCTACACACACGGGCCTTATTTAGTTCAACTTTGCTTAGGAAACTGACATGAACAGTAGCTCCTCTTCAGACCAATACACTGTACTTGCTGGGAACAGACTCGAGTGCTATTTGCACTGTGTACGGCAATGGGAGCCCAATAGTGACTTTCCTTACCAGAAAACAGCTCTTGCTCGTAGGAACGGAAACTGCATGTGATTCAACTCCATTTAGGACTGGGAAACAAACGATAGCTCGCCTTACAAGAAACACACTCTGCTTTTGAGGAAAGAGCACTCTTCTACTCAACTGTGTTTCCTAAAGGGCCAGAACAGTGAGCTTGCTGAGTATAAAAGAACTGTGCTTTTTAAAAACATGGGCCATATCTAGTTCAACTCTGCTTAGGAACCTGACAAGAACAGTAGATCCTCTTCAGACAAATACACTGTACATCCTGGGAACAGACGCCAGTGCTATTTGCCCTGTGTATGACAATGGGAGCTCAATAGTGACTTTCCTTATCAGAAAACGACTCTTGCTAGTACTTCCAGAAACTGCATATGATTCAACTCCATTTAGGACTGGGAAACAAACGCTATGTCGCCTTACAAGAAACACACTCTGCTTTTGAGAAAAGAGCACTCTTTTACTCTACTGTATTTCCTATAGGGCCAGAAAGTGAGCTTGCTCAGAACAAAAGAACTGTGCTTCCTACACACACGGGCCATATCTAGTTCAACTCTGCTCAGGAAACTGACAAGAACAGTATCTCCTCTTCAATCCAATACACTGTACTTGATTGGAACAGACGCAAGTGCTATTTGCACTGTGTATGGCAATGGGAGTGCAATAGTGACTCTTCTTACCAAAAAACAACTCTACTCGTAGGACCAGAAACTGCATGTGATTCAACTTCATTTATGACTGGGAAACCAAAGCTAGCTCGTCTTACAAGAAACACACTCTGCTTTTGAGAAAAGAGTACTCTTCTACTCTACTGTGTTTCCTATTGGGTCTGAACTGTGAGCTTGCTCAGAACAAAAGAACTGTGCTTCCTACACACACGGGCCATATCTATTTCAACTCTGCTTAGGAAACCGATGAGAACACTAACTCCTCTTCAGTCCAATACACTGTACTTACTGGGGAAAAGACGCGAGGGCTATTTGCACTGTGTAAGGCAATTGGAGCACAATAGTGTCTCTTCTTACAAGAAAACAACTCTTGCTCGTAGGACCAGAAACTGCATTTGATTCAATCCACTTAGGACTGTGAAACAAACGCTAGCTCGCCTTACAAGTAAAACGCTCTGCTTTTGAGAATAGGGCACACATCTACTCTACTGTGTTTCCTATGGGTTCCAAACAGTGAGTTTGCTCAGAACAAAATAACTGTGCTTCCTACAAATAAGGCCTTATCTAGTTCAACTCTGCATCGGAAACTGACAAGAACAGTAGATCCTCTTCAGTCCAATACACTGTACATGCTGGGAAAAGACGCCAGGGCTATTTGCCCTGTGTATGGCAATGGGAGCACAATAGTGACTCTTCTTACCAGAAAACAACTCTTGCTCGTAGGACCAGAAACTGCATGGGATTCAACTCCATTTAGGTCTGGGAAGCAAATGCTAGCTCGCCTTACAAGAAACACACTCTGCTTTTGAGAAAAGAGCACTCTTCTACTCTACTGTGTTTCCTATGGGGTCCGAACAGTGAGCTTGCTGAGAACAAAAGAACTGTGCTTCCTACACACACTGGCCATATCTAGTTCAACTCTGCTTAGGAACCTGACTAGAACAGTAGCTCCTCTTCAGTCCAATACACTGTACATGCTGGGAACAGATAACAGTGCTATTTGCACTGTGTAAGACAATGGCAATGCAATAGTGACTCTTCTAACCAGAAAACAACTTTTGCGCGTAGGACCAGAAACTGCATGTGTATTTCAACTCCATTTAAAACTGGGAAACAAACTGTAGCTCGCCTTACAAGAAACACACTCTGCTTTTGAGAAAAGAACACTCTTCTCTCTACTGTGTTTCTTATGGGGTTAGAACAGTGAGCTTGCTCAGAACAAACGAACTGTGCTTCCTACACACACGGGCCTTATCTAGTTCCACTCTGCTTAGGAAACTGACAAGAACAGTAGCTCCTCTTCAGTCCAATACACTGTACTTGCTGGGAACAGACGCGAGTGCTATTTGCACAGTGTTTGGCAATGGGAGCGCAATAGTGACTTTCGTTACCAGAAAACAACTCTAGCGCATAGGACCAAAAACTGCATGTGATTCAACTCCTTTTAGGACTGGGAAACAAACGCTAGCTCACCTTACAAGAAACACAGTCTGCTTTTGAGATAAGAGCACTCTTCTACTCTACTGTGTTTCCTATAGGGCCAGAACAGTGAGCTTGCTCAGAACAAAAGAACTGTGCTTCCTACATATACGGGCCTTATCTAGTTCAACTCTGCTTAGGAAACTGACAAGAACAGTAGCTCCTCTTCAGTCCAATACACTATACTTGCTGGGAACAGACGCCAGTGCTATTTTCACTGTGTATGACAATGGGAGCGCACTAGTGACTCTTCTTACCACAAAACAACTCTTGCTCCTAGGACCAGAAACTGCATGGGATTCAACTCCATTTATGACTAGGAAACAAACGCTAGCTTGCCTTACAAGAAACACACTCTGCTTTTAAGAAATGATGACTCTTCTACTCTACTGTGTTTCCTATAGGGCCAGAACAGTGAGCTTGCTCAGAACAATGAAATGTGCTTCATACACACACGGGCCATATCTAGTTCAACTCTGCTTAGGAACCTGACAAGAACAGTAGATCCTCTTCAGTCCAATACTCTGTACATGCTGGGAACACATGCCAGTGCTATTTGCCCTGTGTAAGACAATGGGAGCACAATAGTGACTCTTCTTACCAGAAAAAACTGTTGCTTGTAGGACCAGAAACTGCATGGGATTCAAATCTATTTAGGTCTGGGAAACAAACGCTAGCTCGCCTTACAAGAAACACACTCTGCTTTTGAGAAAAGAGCACTCATCTACTCTACTGTGTTTCCTATGGGGTCCGAACAGTGAGCTTGCTCAGAACAAAAGAACTGTGCTTCCTACACACACAGGCCATATCTAGTTCAACTCTGCTTAGGAAACTAAAAAGAACAGTAGATCCTCTTCAGTCCAATACGCTGTACATGCGGATACAGACGCCACTGCTATTTGCACTGTGTATGGCAATGGGACTGCAATAGTGACTCTTCTTAACAGAAGACAACCCTTGCTCGTAGGACCAGAAACTGCATGTGATTCAACTCCATTTAGGACTGGAAAAACAAATGCTAGCTCGCCTTACAAGAAACACACTCTGCTTTTGAGAAAAGAGCACTCTTCTACTCTACTGTGTTTCCTATGGGGTCCAAACAGTGAGCTTGCTCAGAACAAAAGAACTGTGCTTCCTACACACACGGGCCATATCTAGTTCAATTCTGCTTAGGAAACTGACAAGAACAGTAGATCCTCTTCAGTCCAATACACTGTACTTGCTGGGAACAGACGCGAGGACTATTTGCACTGTGTATGGCAAAGGGAGCGCAATAGTGACTCTTCTTACCAGAAAACAACTCTTGCTCGTAGGACCAGAAACTGCATGTGTATTTCAACTCCATTTAGGACTGGGAAACAAACGCTAGCTCGCCTTACAAGAAACACACTCTGCTTTTGAGAATAGGGCACACATCTACTCTAATGTGTTTCCTATGGGGTCCAAACAGTGAGCTTGCTCAGAACAAAAGAACTGTGCTTCCTACACACACGGGCCATATCTGGTTCTATTCTGCTTAGGAAACTGACAAGAACAGTAGAACCTCTTCAGTCCAATAGACTGTACATGCTGGATACAGACGCCAGTGCAATTTGTACTGTGTATGGCAATGGGAGCGCAATAGTGACTCTTCTTACCAGAAAACAACTCTTGCTCATAGGACCAGAAACTGCATGTGATTCAACTCCATTTAGGATTGGGAAACAAACGCTGGCTCGCCTTACAAGAAACACACTCTGCTTTTGAGAAAAGAGCACTCTTATACTCTACTGTGTTTCCTATGGTGTCCAACAGTGAGCTTGCTAAGAACAAAAGAACTGTGCTTCCTACACACACGGGCCATACCTAGTTCAATTCTGCTTAGGAAACTGACAAGAACAGTAGCTCCTCTTCAGTCCAATAAACTGTACTTGCTGGAAACTGGCGCGACTGCTATTTGCACTGTGCATGGCAATGGGAGCACAATAGTGACTTTTCTTACCAGAAAACAACTCTTGCTCGTAGGACCAGAAACTAAATGTGATTCAACTCCATTTAGGACTGGGAAACAAACGCTAGCTCACCTTACAAGAAACACACTCTGCTTTTGAGGAAAGAGCACTCTTCTACTCTACTGTGTTTCCTATAGGGCCAGAACAGTGAGCTTGCTAAGTACAAACGAACTCTGCTTTGTACACACATGGGCCATATCAAGTTCAACTCTGCTTAGGAACCTGACAAGAACAGTAGATCCTCTTCAGTCCAATACACTGTACATGCTGAGAACAGAGACCAGTGCTATTTGCCCTGTGTATGACAATGGGAGCGCAATAGTGACTCTTATTACCAGAAAAAACTCTTGCTCGTAGGACCAGAAACTGCATGTGATTCAACTCCATTTAGGACTGGGATACAAACGCTAGCTCGCCTTACAAGAAACACACTCTGCTTTTGAGAAAAGAGCACTCTTCTACTCTACTGTGTTTCCTATAGGGCTAGAACAGTGAGCTTGCTCAGAACAAAAGAACTGTGCTTCCTACACACACGGGCCATATCTAGTTCAAGTCTGCTTAGGAAACTGACAAGAACAGTAGATCCTCTTCAGTCCAATACACTGTACATGCTGGGTACAGACGCCAGTGCTATTTGCACTGTGTATGTCAATGGGAGCACAATAGTGACTCTTCTTACGAGAAAACAACTCTTGCTCGTAGGACCAAAAACTGCATTTGATTCAACTCCATTTAGGATTGGGAAACAAACGGTAGCTCGCCTTACAAGAAACACACTCTGCTTTTGAGAAAAGAGCACTATTCTCTCTACTGTGTTTCCTATGGGGTTCGAACAGTGAGCTTGCTCAGAACAAAAGAACTGTGCTTCCTACACACACGGGCCTTATCTAGTTCAACTTTGCTTAGGAAACTGACATTAACAGTAGCTCCTCTTCAGACCAATACACTGTACTTGCTGGAAACTGACGCAAGTGTTATTTGTACTATGTATGGCAAAGGGAGCGCAATAGTGACTCTTCTTACCAGAAAACAACTCTTGCTCGTAGGATCAAAAACTGCATTTGATTCAACTCCATTTAGGACTGGGAAACAAACGCTAGCTCGCCTTACAAGAAACACACTCTGCTTTTGAGAAAAGAGCACTCTTCTACTCTACTGTGTTTTCTATAGGGCCAGAACAGTGAGCTTGCTGAGAACAAAAGAACTGTGCTTCCTACACACACGGGCCATATCTAGTTCAACTCTGCTTAGGAAACTGACAAGAACAGTAGCTCCTCTTCAGTCCAATAAACTGTACTTGCTGGGAACAGACGAGAGGGCTATTTGCACTATGTATGTCAAAGGGAGCACAATAGTCACTCTTCTTACCAGAAAACAACTCTTGCTCGTAGGACCAAAAACTGCATTTGACTCAACTCCATTTAGGACTGGGAAACAAACGCTAGCTCGCCTTACAAGAAACACACTCTGCTTTTGAGAAAAGAGCACTCTTCTACTCTACTGTGTTTCCTATGGGGTCCGAACAGTGAGCTTGCTCAGAACAAAAGATATGTGCTTCCTACACACACGGGCCATATCTAGTTCAACTCTGCTTAGGAAACTGAAAAGAACAGTAGATCCTCTTCAGTCCAACACGCTGTACATGCTGGGTACAGACGCCAGTGCTATTTGCACTGTGTATGGCAATGGGAGCACAATAGTGTCTCTTCTTACCAGAAAACAACCCTTGCTCGTAGGACCTGAAACTCCATGTGATTCAACTCCATTTAGGACTGGGAAACAAACGCAAGCTCGCCTTACAAGAAACACACTCTGCTTTTGAGAAAAGAGCACTCTTCTACTCTACTGTGTTTCCTATGTGGTTCAAACAGTGAGCTTGATCAGAACAAAAGAACTGTGCTTCCTACACACACGGGCCATATCTAGTTCAATTCTGCTTAGGAAACTGACAAGAACAGTAGCTCCTCTTCAGTCCAATACACTGTACTTGCTGGGAAGAGACGCGAGGGAATTTGCACTCTGTATGGCAAAGGGAGTGCAATAGTGACTCTTCTTACGAGAAAACAACTCTTGCTCGTAGGACCAGAAACTGCATGTGTATTTCAACTCCATTTAGAACTGGGAAACAAACGCTATCTCGCCTTACAAGCAACACACTCTGCTTTTGAGAAAAGAGCACTCTTCTCTCTACTGTGTTTCCTATGGGGTTCGAAATGTGAGCTTGCTCAGAACAAAAGAACTGTGCTTCCTACACACACGGGCTATATCATGTCCAATTCTGCTTACGAAACTGACAAGAACAGTAGAACTTCTTCAGTCCAATAGACTGTACATGCTAGGAACAGACGCCAGTGCTATTTGCCCTGTGTGTGACAATGGGAGCACAATAGTGACTCTTCTTACCAGAAAACAACTCTTGCTCGTAGGACCAGAAACTGCATGTGATTCAACTCCATTTAGGACTGCGAAACAAAAGCTAGCTCTCCTTACAAGAAACACACTCTGCTTTTGAGAAAAGAGCACTCTTCGACTCTACTGTGTTTCCTATAGGACCAGAACAGTGAGCTTGCTCAGAACAAAAGAACTGTGCTTCCTACACACACGGGCCATTTCTAGTTCAACTCTGCTTAAAAAACTGAAAAGAACAGTAGATCCTCTTCAGTCCAATACCCTGTACATGCTGGGTACAGACGCGAATGCAATTTGCACTGTGTATGACAATAGGAGCGCAATAGTGACTCTTCTTACCAGAAAACAACTCTTGCTCGTAGGACCAGAAACTGCATGTGATTCAACTCCATTTAGGACTGGGAAACAAACTCTAGCTCGCCTTACAAGAAACACTCTCTGCTTTTGAGAAAAGAGCACTCTTCTACTCTACTGTGTTTCCTATGGGGTCCAAACAGTGAGCTTGCTCAGAACAAAAGAACTGTGCTTCCTACACAAATGGGCCATATCTAGTTCAATTCTGCTTAGGAAACTGAAAAGAACAGTAGCTCCTCTTCTGTCCAATACACTGTACTTGCTGGGAACAGACGCGAGTGCTATTTGCACTGTGTATGGCAATGGGAGCACAATAGTGACTCTTCTTACAAGAAAACAACTCTTGCTCGTAGGATCAAAAACTGCATTTGATTCAACTCCATTTGGGACTGGGAAACAAACGCTAGCTCGCCTTACAAGAAACACACTCTGCTTTTGAGAAAAGAGCACTCTTCTACTCTACTGTGTTTCCTATGTGGTTCAAACAGTGAGCTTGATCAGAACAAAAGAACTGTGCTTCCTACACACACGGGCCATATCTAGTTCAATTCTGCTTAGGAAACTGACAAGAACAGTAGCTCCTCTTCAGTCCAATACACTGTACTTGCTGGGAAGAGACGCGAGGGAATTTGCACTCTGTATGGCAAAGGGAGTGCAATAGTGACTCTTCTTACGAGAAAACAACTCTTGCTCGTAGGACCAGAAACTGCATGTGTATTTCAACTCCATTTAGAACTGGGAAACAAACGCTATCTCGCCTTACAAGCAACACACTCTGCTTTTGAGAAAAGAGCACTCTTCTCTCTACTGTGTTTCCTATGGGGTTCGAAATGTGAGCTTGCTCAGAACAAAAGAACTGTGCTTCCTACACACACGGGCTATATCATGTCCAATTCTGCTTACGAAACTGACAAGAACAGTAGAACTTCTTCAGTCCAATAGACTGTACATGCTAGGAACAGACGCCAGTGCTATTTGCCCTGTGTGTGACAATGGGAGCACAATAGTGACTCTTCTTACCAGAAAACAACTCTTGCTCGTAGGACCAGAAACTGCATGTGATTCAACTCCATTTAGGACTGCGAAACAAAAGCTAGCTCTCCTTACAAGAAACACACTCTGCTTTTGAGAAAAGAGCACTCTTCTACTCTACTGTGTTTCCTATAGGACCAGAACAGTGAGCTTGCTCAGAACAAAAGAACTGTGCTTCCTACATACACGGGCCATTTCTAGTTCAACTCTGCTTAAAAAACTGAAAAGAACAGTAGATCCTCTTCAGTCCAATACCCTGTACATGCTGGGTACAGACGCGAATGCTATTTGCACTGTGTATGACAATAGGAGCGCAATAGTGACTCTTCTTACCAGAAAACAACTCTTGCTCATAGGACCAGAAACTGCATGTGATTCAACTCCATTTAGGACTGGGAAACAAACTCTAGCTCGCCTTACAAGAAACACTCTCTGCTTTTGAGAAAAGAGCACTCTTCTACTCTACTGTGTTTCCTATGGGGTCCAAACAGTGAGCTTGCTCAGAACAAAAGAACTGTGCTTCCTACACAAACGGGCCATATCTAGTTCAATTCTGCTTAGGAAACTGAAAAGAACAGTAGCTCCTCTTCTGTCCAATACACTGTACTTGCTGGGAACAGACGCGAGTGCTATTTGCACTGTGTATGGCAATGGGAGCACAATAGTGACTCTTCTTACAAGAAAACAACTCTTGCTCGTAGGACAAGAAACTGCATGTGATTCAACTCCATTTAGAACTGGGAAACAAACGCTAGCTCGCCTTACAAGAAACACACTCTGCTTTTGAGAAAAGAGCACTCTTCTACACTACTGTGTTTCCTATGGGGTCCAAACAGTGAGCTTGCTGAGAACAAAAGAACTGTGCTTCCTACACACACGGGCCATATCTAGTTCAATTCTGCTTAGGAACCTGACAAGAACAGTAGCTCCTCTTCAGTCCAATACACTGTACTTGCTGGGAACAGACAAGAGGGCTATTTGCACTCTGTACGGCAAAGGAGCACAATAGTGACTCTTCTTACCAGAAAACAACTCTTGCTCGTAGGACCAGAAACTGCATGTGTATTTCAACTCCATTTAGGACTGGGAAACAAAGGCTAGCTCACCTTACAAGAAACACACTCTGCTTTTGATAAAAGAGCACTCTTCTACTCTACTGTGTTTCCTATGCGGTCCAAACAGTGAGCTTGTTCAGAACAAAAGAACTGTGCTTCCTACACACACGGGCCATATCTAGTTCAACTCTGCTTAGGAAACTGAAAAGAACAGGAGATCCTCTTCATTCCAATACGCTGTACATGCTGGGTACAGACGCCAGTGCTATTTGTACTGTGTATGGCAATGGGAGCGCAATAGTGACTCTTCTTACAAGAAAAAAACCCTTGCTCGTAGGACCAGAAACTGCATGTGATTCAACTCCATTTAGGACTGGGAAACAAACGCTAGCTCGCCTTACAAGAAACACACTCTGCTTTTGAGAAAAGAGAACTCTTCTACTCTACTGTGTTTCCTATGGGGTCTGAACAGTGAGCTTGATGAGAACAAAAGAACTGTGCTTCCTACACACACGGGCCATATCTAGTTCAACTCTGCTTAGGAAACTGACAAGAAAAGTAGCTCCTTTTCAGTCCAATAAACTGTACTTGCTGGGAACAGACGCGAGGGCTATTTGCACTGTGTATGGAAATGGGAGCGCAATAGTGACTTTCCTTACCAGAAAACAACTCTTGCTCGTACGAACGGAAACTGCATGTGATTCAACTCCATTTAGGACTGGGAAACAAACGCTAGCTTGCCTTACAAGAAACACACTCTGCTTTTGAGAAAAGAGCACTCTTCTCTCTACTGTGTTTCCTATGGGGTTCGAACAGTGAGCTTGCTCAGAACAAAAGAACTGTGCTTCCTACACACATGGGCCATATCTAGTTCAACTCTGCTTAGGAACCTGACAAGAACAGTAGATCCTCTTCAGTCCAATACACTGTACATGCTGAGAACAGAGGCCAGTGCTATTTGCCCTGTGTATGACAATGGGAGCGCAATAGTGACTCTTATTACCAGAAAAAACTCTTGCTCGTAGGACCTGAAACTGCATGTGATTCAACTCCATTTAGGAGTGGGAAACAAACGCTAGCTCGCCTTACAAGAAACACACTCTGCTTTTGAGAAAAGAGCAGTCTTCTACTCCACTGTGTTTCCTATAGGGCTAGAACAGTGAGCTTGCTCAGAACAAAAGAACTGTGCTTCCTACACACACGGGCCATATCTAGTTCAATTCTGCTTAGGAAACTGACAAGAACAGTAGATCCTCTTCAGTCCAATACACTGTACATGCTGGGTACAGACGACAGTGCTATTTGCACTGTGTATGGCAATGGAAGTGCAATAGTGACTCTTCTTACCAGAAAACAACTCTTGCTCGTAGGACCAGAAACTGCATGTGATTCAACTGCATTTAGGACTGGGAAACAAATGGTAGCTCGCCTTACAAGAAAAACACTCTGCTTTTGAGAAAAGAGCACTCTTCTACTCTACTGTGTTTACTATGGGGTTCCAACAGTGAACTTGCTGAGAACAAAAGAAAGGTGCTTCCTACACACACGGGCCATATCTAGTTAAACTCTGCTTAGGAAACTGACAAGAACAATAGCTCCTCTTCAGTCCAATACACTGTATTTGCTGGGAACAGACGCGAGGGCTATTTGCATTGTGTATGGCAAAGGGAGCGCAATAGTGACTCTTCTAACCAGAAAACAACTCTTGCTGGTAGGACCAGAAACTGCATGTGTATTTCAACTCCATTTAGGACTAGGAAACAAACTGTAGCTCGCCTTACAAGAAACACACTCTGCTTTTGAGAAAAGAGCACTCTTCTCTCTACTGTGTTTCCTATGGGGTTCGAACAGTGAGCTTGCTCAGAACAAAAGAACTGTGCTTCCTACACACACAGCCTTATCTAGTTCAACTTTGCTTAGGAAACTGGCATGAACAGTAGCTCCTCTTCAGACCAATACACTGTACTTGCTGGAAACAGACGCGAATGTTATTTGTACTATGTATGGCAATGGGAGCGCAATAGTGACACTTCTTACCAGAAAACAACTCTTGCTCATAGGACCAAAAACTGCATTTGATTCAACTCCATTTAGGACTGGGAAACAAACGCTAGCTCGCCTTACAAGAAACACACTCTGCTTTTGAGAAAAGAGCACTCTTCTACTCTACTGTGTTTCCTATGGCGTCCGAACAGTGAGCTTGTTCAGAACAAAAGAACTGTGCTTCCTAAAAACACCGGCCATATCTAGTTCAAGTCTGCTTAGGAAACTGAAAAGAACAGTAGATCCTTTTCATTCCAATACGCTGTACATGCTGGGTACAGACGCCAGAGCTATTTGCATTGTGTATGGCAATGGGAGCGCAATAGTTACTCTTCTTACCAGAAAACAACCCTTGCTCATAGGACCAGAAACTGCATGAGATTCAACTCCATTTAGGACTGGGAAACAAATGCTAGCTCGCCTTACAAGAAACACACTCTGCTTTTGAGAAAAGAGCACTCTTCTACTCTACTGTGTTTTCTATGGTGTCCGACAGTGAGTTTGATGAGAACAAAAGAACTGTGCTTCCTACACACACGGGCCATATCTAGTTCAACTCTGCTTAGGAAACTGAAAAGAACAGTAGCTCCTCTTCAGTCCAATACACTGTACTTTCTGGGAACAGACGAGAGGGCTATTTGCACTATGTATGGCAAAGGGAGCGCAATAGTGACTCTTCTTACCAGAAAACAACTCTTGCACGTAGGACCAAAAACTGCATTTGATTCAACTCCATTTAGGACTGGGAAACAAACGCTAGCTCGCCTTACAGGAAACACACTCTGCTTTTGAGAAAAGAGCACTCTTCTATTCTACTGTGTTTCTTATGCGGTCCGAACAGTGAGCTTGTTCAGAACAAAAGAACTGTGCTTCCTACACACACGGGCCATATCTAGTTCAACTCTGCTTAGGAAACTGAAAAGAACAGGAGATCCTCTTCATTCCAATACGCTGTACATGCTGGGTACAGACGCCAGTGCTATTTGCACTGTGTATGGCAATGGGAGCGCAATAGTGACTCTTCTTAGAAGAAAACAACCCTTGCTCATAGGACCAGAAACTGCATGTGATTCAACTCCATTTAGGACTGCGAAACAAAAGCTAGCTCTCCTTACAAGAAACACACTCTGCTTTTGAGAAAAGAGCACTCTTCTACTCTACTGTGTTTCCTATAGGACCAGAACAGTGAGCTTGCTCAGAACAAAAGAACTGTGCTTCCTACACACACGGGCCATTTCTAGTTCAACTCTGCTTAAAAAACTGAAAAGAACAGTAGATCCTCTTCAGTCCAATACCTTGTACATGCTGGGTACAGACGCGAATGCTATTTGCACTGTGTATGACAATAGGAGCACAATAGTGTCTCTTCTTACCAGAAAACAACCCTTGCTCGTAGGACCTGAAACTCCATGTGATTCAACTCCATTTAGGACTGGGAAACAAACGCAAGCTCGCCTTACAAGAAACACACTCTGCTTTTGAGAAAAGAGCACTCTTCTACTCTACTGTGTTTCCTATGTGGTTCAAACAGTGAGCTTGATCAGAACAAAAGAACTGTGCTTCCTACACACACGGGCCATATCTAGTTCAATTCTGCTTAGGAAACTGAAAAGAACAGTAGCTCCTCTTCAGTCCAATACACTGTACTTGCTGGGAAGAGACGCGAGGGAATTTGCACTCTGTATGGCAAAGGGAGTGCAATAGTGACTCTTCTTACGAGAAAACAACTCTTGCTCGTAGGACCAGAAACTGCATGTGTATTTCAACTCCATTTAGAACTGGGAAACAAACGCTATCTCGCCTTACAAGCAACACACTCTGCTTTTGAGAAAAGAGCACTCTTCTCTCTACTGTGTTTCCTATGGGGTTCGAAATGTGAGCTTGCTCAGAACAAAAGAACTGTGCTTCCTACACACACGGGCTATATCATGTCCAATTCTGCTTAGGAAACTGACAAGAACAGTAGAACTTCTTCAGTCCAATAGACTGTACATGCTAGGAACAGACGCCAGTGCTATTTGCCCTGTGTGTGACAATGGGAGCACAATAGTGACTCTTCTTACCAGAAAACAACTCTTGCTCGTAGGACTAGAAACTGCATGTGATTCAACTCCATTTAGAACTGTGAAACAAAAGCTAGCTCTCCTTATAAGAAACACACTCTGCTTTTGAGAAAAGAGCACTCTTCTACTCTACTGTGTTTCCTATGGGGTCCAAACAGTGAGCTTGCTCAGAACAAAAGAACTGTGCTTCCTACACAAACGGGCCATATCTAGTTCAATTCTGCTTAGGAACCTGAAAAGAACAGTAGCTCCTCTTCTGTCCAATACACTGTACTTGCTGGGAACAGACGCGAGTGCTATTTGCACTGTGTATGGCAATGGGAGCACAATAGTGACTCTTCTTACAAGAAAACAACTCTTGCTCGTAGGACAAGAAACTGCATGTGATTCAACTCCATTTAGAACTGGGAAACAAACGCTAGCTCGCCTTACAAGAAATACACTCTGCTTTTGAGAAAAGAGCACTCTTCTACACTTCTGTGTTTCCTATGGGGTCCAAACAGTGAGCTTGCTGAGAACAAAAGAACTGTGCTTCCTACACACACGGGCCATATCTAGTTCAATTCTGCTTAGGAACCTGACAAGAACAGTAGCTCCTCTTCAGTCCAATACACTGTACTTGCTGGGAACAGACTAGAGGGCTATTTGCACTCTGTATGGCAAAGGGAGCGCAATAGTGACTCTTCTTACCAGAAAACAACTCTTGCTCGTAGGACCAGAAACTGCATGTGTATTTCAACTCCATTTAGGACTGGGAAACAAAGGCTAGCTCACCTTACAAGAAACACACTCTGCTTTTGAGAAAAGAGCACTCTTCTACTCTACTGTGTTTCCTATGCGGTCCAAACAGTGAGCTTGTTCAGAACAAAAGAACTGTGCTTCCTACACACACGGGCCATATCTAGTTCAACTCTGCTTAGGAAACTGAAAAGAACATGAGATCCTCTTCATTCCAATACGCTGTACATGCTGGGTACAGACGCCAGTGCTATTTGTACTGTGTATGGCAATGGGAGCGCAATAGTGACTCTTCTTACAAGAAAAAAACCCTTGCTCGTAGGACCAGAAACTGCATGTGATTCAACTCCATTTAGGACTGGGAAACAAACGCTAGCTCGCCTTACAAGAAACACACTCTGCTTTTGAGAAAAGAGCACTCTTCTACTCTACTGTGTTTCCTATGGGGTCTGAACAGTGAGCTTGATGAGAACAAAAGAACTGTGCTTCCTACACACACGGGCCATATCTAGTTCAACTCTGCTTAGGAAACTGACAAGAAAAGTAGCTCCTTTTCAGTCCAATACACTGTACTTGCTGGGAACAGACGCGAGGGCTATTTGCACTGTGTATGGAAATGGGAGCGCAATAGTGACTTTCCTTACCAGAAAACAACTCTTGCTCGTAGGAACGGAAACTGCATGTGATTCAACTCCATTTAGGACTGGGAAACAAACGCTAGCTCGCCTTACAAGAAACACACTCTGCTTTTGAGAAAAGAGCACTCTTCTCTCTACTGTGTTTCCTATGGGGTTCGAACAGTGAGCTTGCTCAGAACAAAAGAACTGTGCTTCCTACACACATGGGCCATATCTAGTTCAACTCTGCTTAGGAACCTGACAAGAACAGGAGATCCTCTTCAGTCCAATACACTGTACATGCTGAGAACAGAGGCCAGTGCTATTTGCCCTGTGTATGACAATGGGAGCGCAATAGTGACTCTTATTACCAGAAAAAACTCTTGCTCGTAGGACCTGAAACTGCATGTGATTCAACTCCATTTAGGACTGGGAAACAAACGCTAGCTCGCCTTACAAGTAACACACTCTGCTTTTGAGAAAAGAGCACTCTTCTACTCTTCTGTGTTTCCTATAAGGCTAGAACAGTGAGCTTGCTCAGAACAAAAGAACTGTGCTTCCTACACACAAGGGCCATATCTAGTTCAACTCTGCTTAGGAAACTGACAAGAAAAGTAGCTCCTATTCAGTCCAATACACTGTGCTTGCTGGGAACAGACGCGAGGGCTATTTGCAGTGTGTATGGAAATGGGAGCGCAATAGTGACTTTCCTTACCAGAAAACAACTCTTGCTCGTAGGAACGGAAACTGCATGTGATTCAACTGCATTTAGGACTGGGAAACAAACGGTAGCTCGCCTTACAAGAAAAACACTCAGCTTTTGAGAAAAGAGCACTCTTCTACTCTACTGTGTTTACTATGGGGTTCCAACAGTGAACTTGCTGAGAACAAAAGAAAGGTGCTTCCTACACACACGGGCCATATCTAGTTCAACTCTGCTTAGGAAACTGACAAGAACAATAGCTCCTCTTCAGTCCAATACACTGTATTTGCTGGGAACAGACGCGAGGGCTATTTGCATTGTGTATGGCAAAGGGAGCGCAATAGTGACCCTTCTAACCAGAAAACAACTCTTGCTGGTAGGACCAGAAACTGCATGTGTATTTCAACTCCATTTAGGACTAGGAAACAAACTGTAGCTCGCCTTAAAAGAAACACACTCTGCTTTTGAGAAAAGAGCACTCTTCTCTCTACTGTGTTTCCTATGGGGTTCGAACAGTGAGCTTGCTCAGAACAAAAGAACTGTGCTTCCTACACACACAGCCTTATCTAGTTCAACTTTGCTTAGGAAACTGACATGAACAGTAGCTCCTCTTCAGACCAATACACTGTACTTGCTGGAAACAGACGCGAATGTTATTTGTACTATGTATGGCAATGGGAGCGCAATAGTGACACTTCTTACCAGAAAACAACTCTTGCTCATAGGACCAAAAACTGCATTTGATTCAACTCCATTTAGGACTGGGAAACAAATGCTAGCTCGCCTTACAAGAAACACACTCTGCTTTTGAGAAAAGAGCACTCTTCTACTCTACTGTGTTTCCTATGGCGTCCGAACAGTGAGCTTGTTCAGAACAAAAGAACTGTGCTTCCTACAAACACCGGCCATATCTAGTTCAACTCTGCTTAGGAAACTGAAAAGAACAGTAGATCCTTTTCATTCCAATACGCTGTACATGCTGGGTACAGACGCCAGAGCTATTTGCACTGTGTATGGCAATGGGAGCGCAATAGTTACTCTTCTTACCAGAAAACAACCCTTGCTCATAGGACCAGAAACTGCATGAGATTCAACTCCATTTAGGACTGGGAAACAAATGCTAGCTCGCCTTACAAGAAATACACTCTGCTTTTGAGAAAAGAGCACTCTTCTACTCCACTGTGTTTCCTGTAGGGCTAGAACAGTGAGCTTGCTCAGAAAAAAAGAACTGGGCTTCCTACACACACGGGCCATATCTAGTTCAATTCTTCTTAGGAAACTGACAAGAACAGTAGATCCTCTTCAGTCCAATACACTGTACATGCTGGGTACAGACGCCAGTGCTATTTGCACTGTGTATGGCAATGGGAGCGTAATAGTGACTCTTCTTACCAGAAAACAACCCTTGCTCATAGGACCAGAAACTGCATGTGATTCAACTCCGTTTAGGACTGGGAAACAAACGCTATCTCGCCTTACAAGAAACACACTCTGCTTTTGAGAAAAAGGCACTCGTCTACTCTACTGTGTTTCCTTTGGGGTCCAAACAGTGAGCTTGCTCAGAACAAAAGAACTGTGCTTCCTACACACACGGGCCATATCTAGTTCAGTTCTGCTTAGGAAACTGACAAGAACAGTAGATCCTCTTCAGTCCAATACACTGTACTTGCTGGGAACAGAGGCGAGGGCTATTTACATTGTGTATGGCAAAGGGAGAGCAATAGTGACTCTTCTAACCAGAAAACATCTCTTGCTGGTAGGACCAGAAACTGCATGTGTATTTCAACTCCAATTATTACTGGGAAACAAACACTAGCTCGCCTTACAAGAAACACACTCTGCTTTTGAGAAAAGAGCACTCATCCCTCTACTGTGTTTCCTATGGGGTACGAACAGTGAGCTTGCTCAGAACAAAAGAACTGGGCTTCCTACACACACGGGCCATATCTAGTTCAATTCTGCTTAGGAAACTGACAAGAACAGTAGCTCCTCTTCAGTCCAATACACTGTACTTGCTGGGAACAGACGCGAGGCCTATTTGCACTGTGTATGGCAATGGGAGTGCAAGAGTGACTTTCCTTACCAGAAAAAAACTCTTGCTCGTAGGAACGGAAACTGCATGTGATTCAACTCCATTTAGGACTGCGAAACAAACGCTAGGTCGCCTTACAAAAAACACACTTTGCTTTGGAGGAAACAGCACTCTTCTACTCTACTGTGTTTCCTATAGGGCCAGAACAGTGAGCTTGCTGAGTACAAAAGAACTGTGCTTCCTACACACATGAACCATATCTCGTTCAACTCTGCTTAAGAAACTGACAAGAAGAGTAGATCCTCTTCAGTCCAATACACTGTACTTGCTGGGAACAGACGCCAGTGCTACTTGCACTGTGTATGGCAATGGGAGCGCAATAGTGACTCTTCTTACCAGAAAACAACCCTTGCTCGTAGGACTAGAAACTGCATATGATTCAACTCCTTTTAGGACTGGGAAAAAAACACTAGCTCGCCTTACAAGAAACACACTCTGCTTTTGAGAAAAGAGCACTCTTCTACTCTACAGTGTTTCCTATGGGGTCCAAACAGTGAGCTTGCTCAGAACAAAAGAACTGTGCTTCCTACACACACGGGCCATATCTAGTTCAATTCTGCTTAGGAAACTGACAAGAACAGTAGATCCTCTTCAGTCCAATACACTGTACATGCTGGGTACAGACGAAAGTGCTATTTGCACTGTGTATGGCAATGGGAGCGCAATAGTGACTTTTCTTACCAGAAAACAACTCTTGCTCGTAGGACCAGAAACTGCATGTGATTCAACTGCATTTAGGACTGGGAAACAAATGCTAGCTCGCCTTACAAGAAACACACTCTGCTTTTGAGAAAAGAGCACTCTTCTACTCTACTGTGTTTCCTATGGGGTCCAAACAGTGAGCTTGCTCAGAACAAAAGAACTGTGCTTCCTACATACACGGGCCACATCTAGTTCTATTCTGCTTAGGAAACTTACAAGAACAGTAGCTCCTCTTCAGTCCAATACACTGTACTTGCTGGGAACATACGCGAGTGCTTTTTGCACTGTGTACGGCAATGGGAGCACAATAGTGACTTTCCTTACCAGAAAACAACTCTTGCTTGTAGGAATGGAAACTGCATGTGATTCAACTCCATTTAGGACTGCGAAACAAACGCTAGCTCGCCTTACAAAAAACACACTCTGCTTTTGAGGAAAGAGCACTCTTCTACTCTACTGTGTTTCCTATGGGGTCCGAACAGTGAGCTTGCTCAGAACAAAAGAACTGTGCTTCCTACACACACAGGCCATATCTAGTTCAACTCTGCCTAGGAAACTGACAAGAACAGTAGATCCTCTTCATTCCAATACACTGTACATGCTGGGTACAGACGCCAGTGCTACTTGCACTGTGTATGGCAATGGGAGCGCAATAGTGACTCTTCTTACCAGAAAACAACCCTTGCTCGTAGGACTAGAAACTGCATATGATTCAACTCCTTTTAGGACTGGGAAAAAAAACACTAGCTCGCCTTACAAGAAACATACTCTGTTTTTGAGAAAAGAGCACTCTTCTACTCTACTGTGTTTCCTATGGGGTCCAAACAGTGAGCTTGCTCAGAACAAAAGAACTGTGCTTCCTACACACACGGGACATATCTAGTTCAATTTTGCTTAGGAAACTGACAAGAACAGTAGCTCCTCTTCAGTCCAATACACTGTACTTGCTGGGAACGCACGCGAGTGCTATTTGCACTGTGTATGGCAATGGGAGCGTAATAGTGACTCTTCTTACCAGAAAACAACCCTTGCTCGTAGGACTAGAAACTGCATATGATTCAACTCCTCTTAGGACTGGGAAAAAAACGCTAGCTCGCCTTACAAGAAACACACTCTGCTTTTGAGGAAAGAACACTCTTCTACTCTACTGTGTTTCCTATAGTGTCAGAACAGTGAGCTTGCTGAGTACAAAAGAACTGTGATTCCTACACACACGGGCCATATCTAGTTCAATTCTTCTTAGGAAACTGACAAGAACAGTAGATCCTCTTCAGTCCAATACACTGTACATGCTGGGTACAGACGCCAGTGCTATTTGCACTGTGTATGGCAATGGGAGCGTAATAGTGACTCTTCTTACCAGAAAACAACCCTTGCTCGTAGGACCAGAAACTGCATGTGATTCAATTCCGTTTAGGACTGGGAAACAAACGCTATCTCGCCTTACAAGAAACACACTCTGCTTTTGAGAAAAAGGCACTCGTCTACTCTACTGTGTTTCTTTTGGGGTCCAAACAGTGAGCTTGCTCAGAACAAAAGAACTGTGCTTCCTACACACACGGGCCATATCTAGTTCAGTTCTGCTTAGGAAACTGACAAGAACAGTAGATCCTCTTCAGTCCAGTACACTGTACTTGCTGGGAACAGAGGCGAGGGCTATTTGCATTGTGTATGGCAAAGGGAGAGCAATAGTGACTCTTCTAACCAGAAAACATCTCTTGCTGGTAGGACCAGAAACTGCATGTGTATTTCAACTCCAATTATTACTGGGAAACAAACGCTAGCTCGCCTTACAAGAAACACACTCTGCTTTTGAGAAAAGAGCACTCATCCCTCTACTGTGTTTCCTATGGTGTACGAACAGTGAGCTTGCTCAGAACAAAAGAACTGTGCTTCCTACACACACGGGCCTTATTTAGTTCAACTTTGCTTAGGAAACTGACATGAACAGTAGCTCCTCTTCAGACCAATACACTGTACTTGCTGGGAACAGACTCGAGTGCTATTTGCACTGTGTACGGCAATGGGAGCCCAATAGTGACTTTCCTTACCAGAAAACAGCTCTTGCTCGTAGGAACGGAAACTGCATGTGATTCAACTCCATTTAGGACTGTGAAACAAACACTAGCTCGGCTTACAAAAAACACACTCTGCTTTTGAGGAAAGAGCACTCTTCTACTCAACTGTGTTTCCTAAAGGGCCAGAACAGTGAGCTTGCTGAGTATAAAAGAACTGTGCTTTTTACAAACATGGGCCATATCTAGTTCAACTCTGCTTAGGAACCTGACAAGAACAGTAGATCCTCTTCAGTCAAATACACTGTACATCCTGGGAACAGAGGCCAGTGCTATTTGCCCTGAGTATGACAATGGGAGCGCAATAGTGACTCTTATTACCAGAAAAACCTCTTGCTCGTAGGACCAGAAACTGCATGTGATTCAACTCCATTTAGGACTGGGAAACACATGCTAGCTCGCCTTACAAGAAACACACTCTGCTTTTGAGAAAAGAGCACTCTTCTACTCTACTGTGTTTCCAATAGGGCCCGAACAGTGAGCTTGCTCAGAACAAAAGAACTGTGCTTCCTACACACGGGCCATATCTACTTCAATTCTGCTTAGGAAACTGACAAGAACAGTAGATCCTCTTCAGTCCAATACACTGTACATGTTGGGTACATACGCCATTGCTATTTGCACTGTGTATGGCAATGGGGGCGCAATAGTGACTCTTCTTACCAGAAAACAACTCTTGCTCATAGGACCAGAAACTGCATGTGATTCAACTCCATTTAGGACTGGGAAACAATCGCTAGCTCGCCTTACAAGAAACACACTCTTTTTTTGAGAAAAGAGCACTCTTCTACTCTAATGTGTTTCCTATGGGGTCCAAACAGTGAGCTTGCTCAGAACAAAAGAACTGGGCTTCCTACACACACGGGCCATATCTAGTTCAATTCTGCTTAGGAAACTGACAAGAACAGTAGCTCCTCTTCAGTCCAATACACTGTACTTGCTGGGAACAGACGCGAGTCCTATTTGCACTGTGTATGGCAATGGGAGTGCAAGAGTGACTTTCCTTACCAGAAAAAAACTCTTGCTCGTAGGAACGGAAACTGCATGTGATTCAACTCCATTTAGGACTGCGAAACAAACGCTAGGTCGCCTTACAAAAAACACACTCTGCTTTTGAGGAAACAGCACTCTTCTACTCTACTGTGTATCCTATAGGGCCAGAACAGTGAGCTTGCTGAGTACAAAAGAACTGTGCTTCCTACACACATTTGCCATATCTCGTTCAACTCTGCTTAAGAAACTGACAAGAACAGTAGATCCTCTTCAGTCCAATACACTGTACTTGCTGGGAACAGACGCGAGTGCTATTTGCCCTGTGTATGACAATGGGAGCGCAGTAGTGACTCTTCTTACCAGAAAACAACTCTTGCTCATAGAACCAGAAACTGCAAGTGATTCAACTCCATTTAGGACTGGGAAACAAACGCTAGCTCGCCTTACAGGAAACACACTCTGCTTTTGAGAAAAGGTCACTCTTCTACTCTACTGTGTTTCCTATGGGGTCCGAACAGTGAGCTTGCTCAGAAGAAAAGAACTGTGCTTCCTACACACGGGCCATATCTAGTTCAACTCTTCTTTGGCAACTGACAAGAACGTTAGCTCCTCTTCAGTCCAATACACTGTACTTGCTGGGTACAGACACGAGTGCTATTTGCACTGTGTATGGCAATGGGAGCACAATAGTGACTTTCCTTAAAAGAAAACAATTCTTGCTCATAGAACCAGAAACTGCATGATATTCAACGCGATTTAGGACTGGGAAACAAACGCTAGCTCGCCTTACAAGAAACACACTCTGCTTTTGAGAAAAGAGCACTCTTCTACTCTACTGTGTTTCCTATGGGGTCCGAACAGTGAGCTTGCTCAGAACAAAAAACTGTGCTTCCTACACACACGGCCATATCTAGTTCAATTCTGCTTAGGAAACTGACAAAAACAGTAGCTCCTCTTCAGTCCAATACACTGTACATGCTGGGAACAGACGCCAGTGCTATTTGCCCTGTGTATGACAATGGGAGCACAATAGTGACTCTTCTTACCAGAAAACAACTCTTGCTCGTTGGACCAGAAACTGCATGTGATTCAAATCCATTTAGGACAGGGAAACAAACACTAGCTCGCCTTACAAGAAACACACTATGCTTTTGAGAAAAGGGCACTCTTCTACTCTACGGTGTTTTCTATGGGGTCCGAACAGCGAGCTGCTCAGAACAAAAGAACTGTGCTTCCTACACACACGGGCCATATCTATTTCAACACTGCTTAGGAAACTGAAAAGAACAATAGCTCCTCTTCAGTCCAATACACTGTACTTGCTGGGTACAGACACGAGTGCTATTTGCACTGTGTATGGCAAAGGGAGCGCAATAGTGACTCTTCTTACCAGAAAACAACTCTTGCTCGTAGGACCAGAAACTGCATGTGTATTTCAACTCCATTTAGGACTGGGAAACAAACACTAGCTCACCTTACAAGAAACACACTCTGCTTTTGAGAAAAATGCACTCTTCTACTCTACTGTGTTTTCTATGGGGTTCGAAATGTGAGCTTGCTCAGAACAAAAGAACTGTGCTTCCTACACACACGGGCCATATCTAGTTCAATTCTGCTTAGGAAACTGACAAGAACAGTAGATCCTCTTCAGTCCAATACACTGTACATGCTGGGTACAGACGCCAGTGCTATTTGCACTGTGTATGGCAATGGGAGCACATTAGTGACTTTTCTTACCAGAAAACAACTCTTGCTCGTAGGACCAGAAACTGCATGTGATTCAACTGCATTTAGGACTGGGAAACAAACGCTAGCTCGCCTTACAAGAAACACACTCTGCTTTTGAGAAAAAAGCACTCTTCTACTCTACTGTGTTTCCTATGGGGTCCAAACAGTGAGCTTGCTCAGAACAAAAGAACTGTGCTTTCGTACACACACGGGCCACATCTAGTTCTATTCTGCTTAGGAAACTGACAAGAACAGTAGCTCCTCTTCAGTCCAATACACTGTACTTGCTGGGAACAGACGCGAGTGCTATTTGCACTGTGTATGGCAATGGGAGCGCAATAGTGACTTTCCTTACCAGAAAAAAACTCTTGCTCGTAGGAACGGAAACTGCATGTGATTCAACTCCTCTTAGGACTGGGAAACAAACGCTAGCTCGCCTTACAAGAAACACACTCTGCTTTTGAGGAAAGAACACTCTTCTACTCTACTGTGTTTCCTATATTGTCAGAACAGTGAGCTTGCTGAGTACAAAAGAACTGTGCTTCCTACACACACGGGCCATATCTAGTTCAATTCTTCTTAGGAAACAGACAAGAACAGTAGATCCTCTTCAGTCCAATACACTGTACATGCTGGGTACAGACGCCAGTGCTTTTTGCACTGTGTATGGCAATGGGAGCGCAATAGTGACTCTTCTTACCAGAAAACAACTCTTGCTCTTAGGACCAGAAACTGCATGTGATTCAACTCCGTTTAGGACTGGGAAACAAACGCTATCTCGCCTTACAAGAAACACACTCTGCTTTTGAGAAAAAGGCACTCGTCTACTCTACTGTGTTTCCTTTGGGGTCCAAACAGTGAGCTTGCTCAGAACAAAAGAACTGTGCTTCCTACACACACGGGCCATATCTAGTTCAGTTCTGCTTAGGAAACTGACAAGAACAGTAGATCCTCTTCAGTCCAATACACTGTACTTGCTGGGAACAGAGGCGAGGGCTATTTGCATTGTGTATGGCAAAGGGAGAGCAATAGTGACTCTTCTAACCAGAAAACATCTCTTGCTGGTAGGACCAGAAACTGCATGTGTATTTCAACTCCAATTATTACTGGGAAACAAACGCTAGCTCGCCTTACAAGAAACACACTCTGCTTTTGAGAAAAGAGCACTCATCCCTCTACTGTGTTTCCTATGGGGTTCGAACAGTGAGCTTGCTCAGAACAAAAGAACTGTGCTTCCTACACACACGGGCCTTATTTAGTTCAACTTTGCTTAGAAAACTGACATGAACAGTAGCTCCTCTTCAGACCAATACACTGTACTTGCTGGGAACAGACTCGAGTGCTATTTGCACTGTGTACGGCAATGGGAGCCCAATAGTGACTTTCCTTACCAGAAAACAGCTCTTGCTCGTAGGAACGGAAACGGAATGTGATTCAACTCCATTTAGGACTAGGAAACAAACGCTAGCTCGCCTTACAAGTAACACACTCTGCTTTTGAGGAAAGAGCACTCTTCAACTCTACTGTGTTTCCTATAAGGCCAGAACAGTGAGCTTGCTGAGTACAAAAGTACTGTGCTTCCTACACACATGGTCCATATCTAGTTCAACTCTGCTTAGGAAACTGACAAGAACAGTAGATCCTCTTCCGTCCAATACACTGTACATGCTGGGAACCGACGCCAGTGCTATTTGCCCTGTGTATGACAATGGGAGCACAATAGTGACTCTTGATACCAGAAAACAACTCTTGCTCGTAGGACCAGAAACTGTATGGGATTCAACTCCATTTAGGACTGGGAAACAAACGCTAGCTTGCCTTACAAGAAACACACTCTGCTTTTGAGAAAAGAGCACTATTCTACTCTAATGTGTTTCCTATATGGCCAGAACAGTGAGCTTGCTCAGAACAAAAGAACTGTGCTTCCTACACACACGACCATAGCTAGTTCAACTCTGCTTAGGAATCTGACAAGAACAGTTGCTCCTCTTCAGTCCAATACACTGTACTTGCTGGGAAAATACACGTGTGCTATTTGCACTGTGTATGAGAAAGGGAGCGAATACTGACTTTCCTTACCAGAAAACAACTCTTGCGCGTGGGACCAAAAACTGCATGTGATTCAACTCCATTTAGGACTGGGAAACAAACGTAAGCTCTCCATACAAGAAACACACTCTGCTTTTGAGAAAAGAGCACTCTTCTACTCTACTGTGTTTCCTATAGGGCCAAAAGAGTGAGCTTGCTCAGAACAAAAGAACTGTGCTTCCTACACCCATGGCCATATCTAGTTCAATTCTGCTTAGGAAACTGACAAGAACAGTAGATCCTCTTCAGTCCAATACACTGTACATGCTGGGAACAGACGCCAGTGCTATTTGCCCTGTGTATGACAATGGGAGCGCAATAGTGACTCTTCTTAGTAGAAAACAACTAGTGCTCGTAGGACCAGAAACTGCATGTGATTCAACTCCATTTAGGACTGGAAAACAAACGCTAGCTCGCCTTACAAAAAACAAACTCTGCTTTTTAGGAAAGAGCACTCTTCTACTCTAATGTGTTTCCTATTGGGTCCGAAGAGTGAGCTTGCTCAGAACAAAAGAACTGTGCTTCTTACACACACGGTCCATATCTAGTTCAACTCTGCTTAGGAGACTGACAAGAACAGTATATCCTCTTCAGTCCAATACACTGTACATGCTGGGAACAGACGCGAGTCCTATTTGCACTGTGTGTGGCAAATGGAGTACAATAGTGTCTCTTCTTACCAGAGAACAACTCTTGCTCGTTGGACCAGAAACTGCATGTGATTCAAATCCATTTAGGACAGGCAAACAAACGCTAGCTCGCCTTACAAGAAACACACTATGCTTTTGAGAAAAGGGCACTCTTCTACTCTACGGTGTTTCCTATTGAGTCCGAACAGCGAGCTTGCTCAGAACAAAAGAACTGTGCTTCCTACACACACGGGCCATATATAGTTTAACTCTGCTTAGGAAACTGACAAGAACAGTAGCCCCTCTTCAGTCCAATACACTATACTTGCTGGTAACAGATGCGAGTGCTATTTGCACTGTGTATAGCAATGGGAGCACAATAGTGACTTTCCTTACCAGAAAACAACTCTTACTCGTGGGACAAACTACTGCATGTGATTCAACTCCATTTAGGACTGGAAAACAAACGCTAGCTCGCCTTACAAGAAACAAACTCTACTTTTGAGAAAAGAACACTCTTCTACTCTGCTGTGTTTCCTATAGGGCCAAAACAGTGAGCTTGCTCAGAACAAAAAAACTGTGCTTCCTACACACAGGGCCATATCTAGTTCAATTTTGCTTAGGAAACTGACAAGAACAGTAGATCCCCTTCAGTCCAATACACTGTACATGCTGGGAACAGACGCCCGTGCTATTTGCACGGTGTATGACAATGGGAGCACAATAGTGACTCTTCTTACCAGAAAACAGCTCTTGCTCGTAGGACCAGAAACTGCATGTGATTCAACTCCATTTAGGACTGGGAAACAAACGCTAGCTCGCCTTACAAGAAACACACTCTGCTTTTTAGAAAAGAGCACTCTTCTACTCTACTGTGTTTTCTATAGAGCCAAAACAGTGAGCTTGCTCAGAACAAAAGAACTGTGCTTCCAACACACACGGCCATATCTAGTTCAATTCTTCTTAGGAAACTGACAAGAATAGTAGATCCTCTTCAGTCCAATACACTGTACTTGCTGAGAACAGACGCGAGTGCTATTTGCACTGTGTATGGCAATGGGAATGCAATAGTGACTCTTCTTACCAGAAAACAACTCTTGCTAGTAGGACCAGAAACTGCATGGGATTCAACTCCATTTAGGACTGGGAAACAAACACTAGCTTGCCTTACAAGAAACACACTCTGCTTTTGAGAAAAGAACACTCTTCTATTCTACTGTGTTTCCTATGGGATCCGAACAGTGAGATTGCTGAGAACAAAAGAACTGTGCTTCCTACACACACAGGGCATATCTAGTTCAACTCTGCTTAGGAAACTGACAAGAACAGTAGATCCTCTTCAGTCCAATACACTGTACTTGCTGGGAACAGACGCGAGTGCTATTTGCCCTGTGTATGACAATGGGAGCACAATAGTGAATCTTCTTACCAGAAAACAACTCTTGCTCATAGAACCAGAAACTGCATGTGATTCAACTCCATTTAGGACTGGGAAACAAACGTTAGCTCGCCTTACAGGAAACACACTCTGCTTTTGAGAAAAGGTCACTCTTCTACTCTACTGTGTTTCCTATAGGGCCAGAACAGTGAGCTTGCTCAGAAGAAAAGAACTGTGCTTCCTACACACGGGCCATATCTAGTTCAACTCTGCTTAGGCAACTGACAAGAACATTAGCTCCTCTTGAGTCCAATACACTGTACTTGCTGGGTACAGACACGAGTGCTATTTGCACTCTGTATGGCAATGGGAGCACAATAGTGACTTTCCTTAAGAGAAAACAATTCTTGCTCGTAGAACCAGAAACTGCATGATATTCAACGCGATTTAGGACTGGGAAACAAACGCTAGCTCGCCTTACAAGAAACACACTCTGCTTTTGAGAAAAGAACACTCTTCTACTCTATTGTGTTTCCTATGGGGTCCGAACAGTGAGGTTGCTCAGAACAAAAGAACTGTGCTTCCTACACACACGGCCATATCTAGTTCAATTCTGCTTAGGAAACTGACAAAAACAGTAGCTCCTCTTCAGTCCAATACACTGTACATGCTGGGAACAGACGCCAGTGCTATTTGCCCTGTGTATGACAATGGGAGCACAATTGTTACTCTTCTTACCAGAAAACAACTCTTGCTCGTTGGACCAGAAACTGCATGTGATTCAAATCCATTTAGGACAGGGAAACAAACACTAGCTCGCCTTACAAGAAAAACACTATGCTTTTGAGAAAAGGGCACTCTTCTACTCTACGGTGTTTTCTATGGGGTCCGAACAGCGAGCTTGCTCAGAACAAAAGAACTGTGCTTCCTACACACACGGGCCATATCTAGTTCAACTCTGCTTAGGAAACTGACAAGAACAATAGCTCCTCTTCAGTCCAATACACTGTACTTGCTGGGAACAGACGCCAGTGCTATTTGCCCTGTGTATGACAGTGGGAGCACAATAGTGACTCTTCTTTCCAGTAAACAATTCTTGCTCGAAAGACGAGAAACTGCATGTGATTCAACTCCCATTTAGGACTGGGAAACAAACGCTAGCTCGCATTACAAGAAACACACTCTGCTTTTGAGAAAAGAGCACTCTTCTACTCTACTGTGTTTCCTATGGGGTCCAAACAGTGAGCTTGCTCAGAACAAAAGAACTGTGCTTCCTACACACACGGGCCATATCTAGTTCAATTCTGCTTAGGAAACTGACAAAAACAGTAGCTCCTCTTCAGTCCAATACACTGTACTTGATGGGAACAGTCGCGAGTCCTATTTGCACTGTGTGTGGCAATGGGAGCACAATAGTGTCTCTTCTTACCAGAGAACAACTCTTGCTCGTTGGACCAGAAACTGCATGTGATTCAAATCCATTTAGGACAGGCAAACAAACGCTAGCTCGCCTTACAAGAAACACACTATGCTTTTGAGAAAAGGGCACTCTTCTACTCTACGGTGTTTCCTATTGAGTCCGAACAGCGAGCTTGCTCAGAACAAAAGAACTGTGCTTCCTACACACACGGGCCATATATAGTTCAACTCTGCTTAGGAAACTGACAAGAACAGTAGATCCTCTTCCGTCCAATACACTGCACATGCTGGGAACCGACGCCTGTGCTATTTGCCCTGTGTATGACAATGGGAGCACAATAGTGACTCTTGATACCAGAAAACAACTCTTGCTCGTAGGACCAGAAACTGCATGGGATACAACTCCATTGAGGAATGGGAAACAAACGCTAGCTCACCTTACAAGAAACACACTCTGCTTTTGAGAAAAGAGCACTATTCTACTCTAATGTGTTTCTTATATGGTCAGAACAGTGAGCTTGCTCAGAACAAAAGAACTGTGCTTCCTACACACACGACCATAGCTAGTTCAACTCTGCTTAGGAATCTGACAAGAACAGTTGCTCCTCTTCAGTCCAATACACTGTACTTGCTGGGAAAATACACGTGTGCTATTTGCACTGTGTATGAGAAAGGGAGCGAATACTGACTTTCCTTACCAGAAAACAACTCTTGCGCGTGGGACCAAAAACTGCATGTGATTCAACTCCATTTAGGACTGGGAAACAAACGTAAGCTCTCCATACAAGAAACACACTCTGCTTTTGAGAAAAGAGCACTCTTCTACTCTACTGTGTTTCCTATAGGGCCAAAAGAGTGAGCTTGCTCAGAACAAAAGAACTGTGCTTCCTACACCCACGGCCATATCTAGTTCAATTCTGCTTAGGAAACTGACAAGAACAGTAGATCCTCTTCAGTCCAATACACTGTACATGCTGGGAACAGACGCCAGTGCTATTTGCCCTGTGTATGACAATGGGAGCGCAATAGTGACTCTTCTTAGTAGAAAACAACTAGTGCTCGTAGGACCAGAAACTGCATGTGATTCAACTCCATTTAGGACTGGAAAACAAACGCTAGCTCGCCTTACAAAAAACAAACTCTGCTTTTTAGGAAAGAGCACTCTTCTACTCTAATGTGTTTCCTATTGGGTCCGAAGAGTGAGCTTGCTCAGAACAAAAGAACTGTGCTTCTTACACACACGGTCCATATCTAGTTCAACTCTGCTTAGGAGACTGACAAGAACAGTATATCCTCTTCAGTCCAATACACTGTACATGCTGGGAACAGACGCGAGTCCTATTTGCACTGTGTGTGGCAAATGGAGTACAATAGTGTCTCTTCTTACCAGAGAACAACTCTTGCTCGTTGGACCAGAAACTGCATGTGATTCAAATCCATTTAGGACAGGCAAACAAACGCTAGCTCGCCTTACAAGAAACACACTATGCTTTTGAGAAAAGGGCACTCTTCTACTCTACGGTGTTTCCTATTGAGTCCGAACAGCGAGCTTGCTCAGAACAAAAGAACTGTGCTTCCTACACACACGGGCCATATATAGTTTAACTCTGCTTAGGAAACTGACAAGAACAGTAGCCCCTCTTCAGTCCAATACACTATACTTGCTGGTAACAGATGCGAGTGCTATTTGCACTGTGTATAGCAATGGGAGCACAATAGTGACTTTCCTTACCAGAAAACAACTCTTACTCGTGGGACAAACTACTGCATGTGATTCAACTCCATTTAGGACTGGAAAACAAACGCTAGCTCGCCTTACAAGAAACAAACTCTACTTTTGAGAAAAGAACACTCTTCTACTCTGCTGTGTTTCCTATAGGGCCAAAACAGTGAGCTTGCTCAGAACAAAAAAACTGTGCTTCCTACACACAGGGCCATATCTAGTTCAATTTTGCTTAGGAAACTGACAAGAACAGTAGATCCCCTTCAGTCCAATACACTGTACATGCTGGGAACAGACGCCCGTGCTATTTGCACGGTGTATGACAATGGGAGCACAATAGTGACTCTTCTTACCAGAAAACAGCTCTTGCTCGTAGGACCAGAAACTGCATGTGATTCAACTCCATTTAGGACTGGGAAACAAACGCTAGCTCGCCTTACAAGAAACACACTCTGCTTTTTAGAAAAGAGCACTCTTCTACTCTACTGTGTTTTCTATAGAGCCAAAACAGTGAGCTTGCTCAGAACAAAAGAACTGTGCTTCCAACACACACGGCCATATCTAGTTCAATTCTTCTTAGGAAACTGACAAGAATAGTAGATCCTCTTCAGTCCAATACACTGTACTTGCTGAGAACAGACGCGAGTGCTATTTGCACTGTGTATGGCAATGGGAATGCAATAGTGACTCTTCTTACCAGAAAACAACTCTTGCTAGTAGGACCAGAAACTGCATGGGATTCAACTCCATTTAGGACTGGGAAACAAACACTAGCTTGCCTTACAAGAAACACACTCTGCTTTTGAGAAAAGAACACTCTTCTATTCTACTGTGTTTCCTATGGGATCCGAACAGTGAGATTGCTGAGAACAAAAGAACTGTGCTTCCTACACACACAGGGCATATCTAGTTCAACTCTGCTTAGGAAACTGACAAGAACAGTAGATCCTCTTCAGTCCAATACACTGTACTTGCTGGGAACAGACGCGAGTGCTATTTGCCCTGTGTATGACAATGGGAGCACAATAGTGAATCTTCTTACCAGAAAACAACTCTTGCTCATAGAACCAGAAACTGCATGTGATTCAACTCCATTTAGGACTGGGAAACAAACGTTAGCTCGCCTTACAGGAAACACACTCTGCTTTTGAGAAAAGGTCACTCTTCTACTCTACTGTGTTTCCTATAGGGCCAGAACAGTGAGCTTGCTCAGAAGAAAAGAACTGTGCTTCCTACACACGGGCCATATCTAGTTCAACTCTGCTTAGGCAACTGACAAGAACATTAGCTCCTCTTGAGTCCAATACACTGTACTTGCTGGGTACAGACACGAGTGCTATTTGCACTCTGTATGGCAATGGGAGCACAATAGTGACTTTCCTTAAGAGAAAACAATTCTTGCTCGTAGAACCAGAAACTGCATGATATTCAACGCGATTTAGGACTGGGAAACAAACGCTAGCTCGCCTTACAAGAAACACACTCTGCTTTTGAGAAAAGAACACTCTTCTACTCTATTGTGTTTCCTATGGGGTCCGAACAGTGAGGTTGCTCAGAACAAAAGAACTGTGCTTCCTACACACACGGCCATATCTAGTTCAATTCTGCTTAGGAAACTGACAAAAACAGTAGCTCCTCTTCAGTCCAATACACTGTACATGCTGGGAACAGACGCCAGTGCTATTTGCCCTGTGTATGACAATGGGAGCACAATTGTGACTCTTCTTACCAGAAAACAACTCTTGCTCGTTGGACCAGAAACTGCATGTGATTCAAATCCATTTAGGACAGGGAAACAAACACTAGCTCGCCTTACAAGAAAAACACTATGCTTTTGAGAAAAGGGCACTCTTCTACTCTACGGTGTTTTCTATGGGGTCCGAACAGCGAGCTTGCTCAGAACAAAAGAACTGTGCTTCCTACACACACGGGCCATATCTAGTTCAACTCTGCTTAGGAAACTGACAAGAACAATAGCTCCTCTTCAGTCCAATACACTGTACTTGCTGGGAACAGACGCCAGTGCTATTTGCCCTGTGTATGACAGTGGGAGCACAATAGTGACTCTTCTTTCCAGTAAACAATTCTTGCTCGAAAGACGAGAAACTGCATGTGATTCAACTCCCATTTAGGACTGGGAAACAAACGCTAGCTCGCATTACAAGAAACACACTCTGCTTTTGAGAAAAGAGCACTCTTCTACTCTACTGTGTTTCCTATGGGGTCCAAACAGTGAGCTTGCTCAGAACAAAAGAACTGTGCTTCCTACACACACGGGCCATATCTAGTTCAATTCTGCTTAGGAAACTGACAAAAACAGTAGCTCCTCTTCAGTCCAATACACTGTACTTGATGGGAACAGTCGCGAGTCCTATTTGCACTGTGTGTGGCAATGGGAGCACAATAGTGTCTCTTCTTACCAGAGAACAACTCTTGCTCGTTGGACCAGAAACTGCATGTGATTCAAATCCATTTAGGACAGGCAAACAAACGCTAGCTCGCCTTACAAGAAACACACTATGCTTTTGAGAAAAGGGCACTCTTCTACTCTACGGTGTTTCCTATTGAGTCCGAACAGCGAGCTTGCTCAGAACAAAAGAACTGTGCTTCCTACACACACGGGCCATATATAGTTCAACTCTGCTTAGGAAACTGACAAGAACAGTAGATCCTCTTCCGTCCAATACACTGCACATGCTGGGAACCGACGCCTGTGCTATTTGCCCTGTGTATGACAATGGGAGCACAATAGTGACTCTTGATACCAGAAAACAACTCTTGCTCGTAGGACCAGAAACTGCATGGGATACAACTCCATTGAGGAATGGGAAACAAACGCTAGCTCACCTTACAAGAAACACACTCTGCTTTTGAGAAAAGAGCACTATTCTACTCTAATGTGTTTCTTATATGGTCAGAACAGTGAGCTTGCTCAGAACAAAAGAACTGTGCTTCCTACACACACGGCCGTAGCTAGTTCAATTCTGCTTAGGAAACTGACAAGAACAGTAGATCCTCTTCAGTCCAATACAATGTACATGCTGGGAACAGACGCCAGTGCTATTTGCCCTGTGTATGACAGTGGGAGCGCAAAAGTGACTCTTCTTACCAGAAAACAACTCTTGCTCGTAGGACCAGAATATGCATGTGATTCAACTCCCATTTAGGACTGGGAAACAAACGCTAGCTCGCCTTACAGGAAACACACACTGTTTTGAGAAAAGAGCACTCTTCTACTCTACTGTGTTTCCTATGGGGTCCGAACAGTGAGCTTGCTCAGAACAAAAGAACTGTGCTTCCTACATACACGGGCCATATATAGTTTAACTCTGCTTAGGAAACTGACAAGAACAGTAGCTCCTCTTCAGTCCAATACACTGTACTTGCTGGGAACAGATGCGAGGGCTATTTGCACTGTGTATGGCAATGGGAGCACAATAGTGACTTTCCTTACCAGAAAACAACTCTTACTCATGGGACAAACTACTGCATGTGATTCAACTCCATTTAGGACTGGAAAACAAACGCTAGCTCGCCTTACAAGAAACACACTCTACTTTTGAGAAAAGAACACTCTTCTACTCTGCTCTGTTTCCTATAGGACCAAAACAGTGAGCTTGCTCAGAACAAAAAAACTGTGCTTCCTACACACAGGGCCATATCTAGTTTAATTATGCTTAGGAAACTGACAAGAACAATAGATCCCCTTCAGTCCAATACACTGTACATGCTGGGAACAGACGCCAGTGCTATTTGCACTGTGTATGAAAATGGGAGCACAATAGTGACTCTTCTTACCAGAAAACAGCTCTTGCTCGTAGGACCAGAACCTGCATGTGATTCAACTCCATTTAGGACTGGGAAACAAACGCAAGTTCTCCTTACAAGAAACACACTCTGCTTTTTAGAAAAGAGCACTCTTCTACTCTAATGTGTTTCCTATGGGGTCCGAAAAGTGATCTTGCTCAGAACAAAAGAACTGTGCTTCCTGCACACACGGGCCATATCTAGTTCAACTCTGCTTAGGAATCTGACAAGAACAGTAGCTCCTCTTCAGTCCAATACACATTACTTGCTGGGAACAGACGCGAGTGCTATTTGCAGTGTGTATGGCAATGGGAGCGCAATAGTGACTCTTCTTACCAGAAAACAACTCTTGCTCATAGGACGTAAAACTGCATGGGATTCAACTCCATTTAGGACTGGGAAACAAACGCTAGCTCGCCTTACAAGAAACACACTCTGCTTTTGAGAAAAGAGCAGTCTTCTACTCTATTGTGTTTTCTATGGGGTCCGAACAGTGAGCTTGCTCAGAACAAAAGAACTGTGCTTCCTACACACACGGTCCATATCTAGTTCAACTCTGCTTAGGAAACTGACAAGAACAAACCTCCTCTTCAGTACAATACACTGTACTTGCTGGGATCAGACGCGAGTGCTCTTTGCACTGTGTATGGCAATGGGAGCACAATAGTGACTTTCCTTACCAGAAAACAACTCTTGCTCGTAGGACCAACAACTGCATGTGATTCAACTCCATTTAGGACTGGAAAACAAAGGCTAGCTCGCCTTACAAGCAACACACTCTGCTTTTGAGAAAAGAGCACTCTTCTACTCTACTGTGTTTCCTAGAGGGCCAGAAGAGTGAGCTTGCTCAGAACAAAAGAACTGTGCTTCCTACACACAGGGCCATATCTAGTTCAATTCTGCTTAGTAAAACTGACAAGAACAGTAGATCCTCTTCAGTCGAATACACTGTACATGCTGGGAACAGACGAGAGTGCTATTTGCTTTTTGTATGACAATGGGAGCACAATAGTGACTCTTCTTACCAGAAAACAACTCTTGCTCGTAGGATCAGAAACTGCATGTGATTCAACTCAATTTAGGACTGGGAAACAAACGCTAGCTCGCCTTACAAGAAACAAACTCTGCTTTTTAGGAAAGAGCACTCTTCTACTCTAAAGTGTTTCCTATGGGGTCCGAACAGTGAGCTTGCTCAGTACAAAAGAACTGTGCTTCCTACACACACGGTCCATATCTAGTTCAACTCTGCTTAGGAAACTGACAAGAACAATACCTCCTCTTCAGTACAATACACTGTACTTGCTGGGATCAGACGGAAGTGCTCTTTGCACTGTGCATGACAATGGGAGCACAATAGTGACTTTCCTTACCAGAAAACAACTCTTGCTCATAGGACGAAATATTGCATGGGATTCAACTACATTTAGGACTGGGAAACAAATGCTAGCTCGCCTAACAAGAAACACACTCTGCTTTTGAGAAAAGAGCACTCTTCTACTCTACTGTGTTTCCTATAGGGCCAAAACAGTGAGCTTGCTCAGAACAAAAGAACTGTGCTTCCTACACACACGGGTCACATTTAGATCAATTCTGCTTAGGAAACTGACAAGAACAGTAGATCCTCTTAAGTCCAATACACTGTACATGCTGGGAACAGATGCCAGTGCTATATGCCCTGTGTATGACAATGGGAGCGCACTAGCGACTCTTCTTACCAGAAGACAACTCTTGCTCGTAGGACCAGAAACTGCATGTGATTCAACTCCATTTAGGACTGAGAAACAAACGCTAGCTCGCCTTACAAGAAACACACTCTGCTTTTGATAAAAGGGCACTCTTCCACTCTACTGTATTTCTTATGGGGTCCGAACAGTGAGCTTGCTCAGAATAAAAGAAATGTGCTTCCTACACACACGGCCATAGCTAGTTCAATTCTGCTTAGGAAACTGACAAGAACAGTAGTTCCTCTTCTGTCCAATACACTGTACATGCTGGGAACAGACTCCAGTGCTATTTGCCCTGTGTATGACAATGGGAGCACAATAGTGACTCTTGATACCAGAAAACAACTCTTGCTCGTAAAACCAGAAACTGCATGGGATTCAGCTCCATTTAGGACTGGGAAACAAACAATAGCTAGCCTTAAAAGAAACACACTCTGCTTTTGAGAAAAGAGCACTATTCTACTCTAATGTGTTTCCTTTATGGCCAGAACAGTGAGCTTGCTCAGAACAAAAGAACTGTGCTTCCTACACACATGGCCATATCTAGTTCAACTCTGCTTAGGAAACTGACAAGAACTGTAGATCCTCTTCAGTCCAATACAGTGTACATGCTGGGAAAAGACGCCAGTGCTATTTGCCCTGTGTATGACAATGTGAGCGCAATAGTGACTCTTCTTACCAGAAAACAACTCTTGCTTGAAGGACCAGAAACTACATGTGATTCAACTCCATTTAGGACTGGGAAACAAACGCTAGCTCGCCTTACAAGAAACACACTCTGCTTTTGAGAAAAGAGCACTCTTCTACTCTACTGTGTTTCCTATGGGGTCCGAACAGTCAGCTTGCACAGAACAAAAGAACTGTGCTTCCTACACACACGGGCTATATCTAGTTCAACTCTGCTTAGGAAACTGACAAAAACAGTAGATCCTCTTCAGTCCAATACACTGTACATGCTGGGAACAGACGCCAGTGCTATTTGCACTGTGTATGGCAATGGGAGCGCAAGAGTGACTCTTCTTACCAGAAAACAACTCTTGCTCATAGGACCAGAAACTGCATGTGATTCAACTCCATTTAGGACTGGGAAACAAACGCTATCTTGCCTTACAAGAAACACACTCTACTTTTGAGAAAAGAACACTCTTCTACTCTGCTGTGTTTCCTATAGGGCCAAAACAGTGAGCTTGCTCAGAACAAAAAAACTGTGCTTCCTACACACACGGCCATATCTAGTTCAATTCTGTTTAGGAAACTGACAAGAACAGTAGATCCCCTTCAGTCCAATACACTGTACATGCTGGGAACAGACGCCATTACTATTTGCACTGTGTATGACATTGGGAGCACAATAGTGACTCTTCTTACCAGAAAACAGCTCTTGCTCGTAGGACCAGAAACTGCATGTGATTCAACTCCATTTAGGACTGGGAAACAAACGCAAGCTCTCCTTACAAGAAACACACTCTGCTTTTTAGAAAAGAGCACTCTTCTACTCTAATGTGTTTCCTATGGGGTCCGAAAAGTGAGCTTGCTCAAAACAAAAGAACTGTGTTTCCTACACACACAGGCCATATCTAGTTCAACTCTGCTTAGGAAACTGACAAGAACAGTAGCTCCTCTTCAGTCCAATACACTGTACTGGCTGGGAACAGACGTGAGTGCTATTTGCACTGTGTGTGGCAATGGGAGCACAATAGTGACTTTCCTTATCAGAAAACAACTCTTGCTTGTAGGACCAAAAACGGCATGTGATTCAACTCCATTTAGGACTGGGAAACAAACGCTAGCTCGCCTTACAAGAAACATACTCTGCTTTTGAGAAAAGAGCACTCTTCTACTCTACTGTGTTTCCTATGGGGTCCAAACAGTGAGCTTGCTCAGAAAAAAAGAACTGTGCTTCCCACACACACGGGCTATATCTAGTTCAACTCTGCTTAGGAAACTGACAAGAACAGTAGCTCCTCTTCAGTCTAATACACTGTATTTGCTGGTAACAGATGCCCGTGCTACTTGCCCTGTGTATGACCGTGGGAGCACAATAGTGACTCTTCTTACCAGAAAACAACTCTTGCTCGTAGGACCAGAAACTGCATGTGATTCAAATCCATTTAGGACAGGGAAACTAACGCTAGCTCGCCTTACAAGAAACACACTATGCTTTTGAGAAAAGGGCACTCTTCTACTCTACGGTGTTTCCTATTGGGTCCGAACAGCGTGCTTGCTCAGAACAAAACAACTGTGCTTCCTACACACACGGGCCATATCTAGTTCAACTCTGCTTAGGAAACTGACAAGAACAGTAGCTCCTCTTCAGTACAATACACTGTACTTGATGGGAACAGACGCGAGTGCTATTTGCACTGTTTATGGCAAAGGGAGCACAATAGTGATTTTCCTTACCAGAAAACATCCCTTGCTCATAGGACCAGAAACTGCATGTGATTCAACTCGATTTTGGACTGGGAAACAAATGCTAGCTCGCCTTACAAGAAAAACACTCTGCTTTTGAGAAAAGAGCACTATTCTACTCTAATGTGTTTCCTATATGGCCAGAACAGTGAGCTTGCTCAGAACAAAAGAACTGTGCTTCCTACACACGCGGCCATATCTAGTTCAATTCTGCATAGGAAACTGACAAGAACAGTCGATCCTCTTCAGTCCAATACACTGTACATGCTGGGAACAGACGCCAGTGCTATTGCCCAGTGTATGACAATGGGAGCGCAATAGTGACTCTTCTTACCAGAAAACAGCTCTTGCTTGTAGGACAAGAAACTGCATGTGATTCAACTCCATTTAGGACTGGGAAACAAACGCAAGCTCTCCTTACAAGAAACACACTCTGCTTTTTAGAAAAGAGCACTCTTCTACTCTAATGTGTTTCCTATGGGGTCCGAAAAATGAGCTTGCTCAGAACAAAAGAACTGTGCTTCCTACACACACGGGCCATATCTAGTTCAACTCTGCTTAGGAAACTGACAAGAACAGTAGCTCCTCTTCAGTCCAATACACTGTACTGGCTGGGAACAGACGCGAGTGCTATTTGCACTGTGTGTGGCAATGGGAGCAAAATAGTGACTTTCCTTACCAGAAAACAACTCTTGCTCATAGGACGAAATATTGCATGGGATTCAACTACATTTAGGACTGGGAAACAAATGCTAGCTCGCCTAACAAGAAACACACTCTGCTTTTGAGAAAAGAGCACTCTTCTACTCTACTGTGTTTCCTATAGGGCCAAAACAGTGAGCTTGCTCAGAACAAAAGAACTGTGCTTCCTACACACACGGGTCACATATAGATCAATTCTGCTTAGGAAACTGACAAGAACAGTAGATCCTCTTAAGTCCAATACACTGTACATGCTGGGAACAGATGCCAGTGCTATATGCCCTGTGTATGACAATGGGAGCGCACTAGCAACTCTTCTTACCAGAAGACAACTCTTGCTCGTAGGACCAGAAACTGCATGTGATTCAACTCCATTTAGGACTGAGAAACAAACGCTAGCTCGCCTTACAAGAAACACACTCTGCTTTTGATAAAAGGGCACTCTTCCACTCTACTGTATTTCTTATGGGGTCCGAACAGTGAGCTTGCTCAGAAGAAAAGAAATGTGCTTCCTACACACACGGCCATAGCTAGTTCAATTCTGCTTAGGAAACTGACAAGAACAGTAGTTCCTCTTCTGTCCAATACACTGTACATGCTGGGAACAGACTCCAGTGCTATTTGCCCTGTGTATGACAATGGGAGCACAATAGTGACTCTTGATACCAGAAAACAACTCTTGCTCGTAAAACCAGAAACTGCATGGGATTCAGCTCCATTTAGGACTGGGAAACAAACAATAGCTAGCCTTAAAAGAAACACACTCTGCTTTTGAGAAAAGAGCACTATTCTACTCTAATGTGTTTCCTTTATGGCCAGAACAGTGAGCTTGCTCAGAACAAAAGAACTGTGCTTCCTACACACATGGCCATATCTAGTTCAACTCTGCTTAGAAACTGACAAGAACTGTAGATCCTCTTCAGTCCAATACAGTGTACATGCTGGGAACAGACGCCAGTGCTATTTGCCCTGTGTATGACAATGTGAGCGCAATAGTGACTCTTCTTACCAGAAAACAACTCTTGCTTGAAGGACCAGAAACTACATGTGATTCAACTCCATTTAGGACTGGGAAACAAACGCTAGCTCGCCTTACAAGAAACACACTCTGCTTTTGAGAAAAGAGCACTCTTCTACTCTACTGTGTTTCCTATGGGGTCCGAACAGTCAGCTTGCACAGAACAAAAGAGCTGTGCTTCCTACACACACGGGCTATATCTAGTTCAACTCTGCTTAGGAAACTGACAAAAACAGTAGATCCTCTTCAGTCCAATACACTGTACATGCTGGGAACAGACGCCAGTGCTATTTGCACTGTGTATGGCAATGGGAGCGCAAGAGTGACTCTTCTTACCAGAAAACAACTCTTGCTCATAGGACCAGAAACTGCATGTGATTCAACTCCATTTAGGACTGGGAAACAAACGCTATCTTGCCTTACAAGAAACACACTCTACTTTTGAGAAAAGAACACTCTTCTACTCTGCTGTGTTTCCTATAGGGCCAAAACAGTGAGCTTGCTCAGAACAAAAAAACTGTGCTTCCTACACACACGGCCATATCTAGTTCAATTCTGTTTAGGAAACTGACAAGAACAGTAGATCCCCTTCAGTCCAATACACTGTACATGCTGGGAACAGACGCCATTACTATTTGCACTGTGTATGACAATGGGAGCACAATAGTGACTCTTCTTAGTAGAAAACAACTAGTGCTCGTAGGACCAGAAACTGCATGTGATTCAAATCCATTTAGGACAGGGAAACTAACGCTAGCTCGCCTTACAAGAAACACACTATGCTTTTGAGAAAAGGGCACTCTTCTACTCTACGGTGTTTCCTATTGGGTCCGAACAGCGAGCTTGCTCAGAACAAAACAACTGTGCTTCCTACACACACGGGCCATATCTAGTTCAACTCTGCTTAGGAAACTGACAAGAACAGTAGCTCCTCTTCAGTACAATACACTGTACTTGATGGGAACAGACGCGAGTGCTATTTGCACTGTTTATGGCAAAGGGAGCACAATAGTGATTTTCCTTACCAGAAAACATCCCTTGCTCATAGGACCAGAAACTGCATGTGATTCAACTCGATTTTGGACTGGGAAACAAATGCTAGCTCGCCTTACAAGAAAAACACTCTGCTTTTGAGAAAAGAGCACTATTCTACTCTAATGTGTTTCCTATATGGCCAGAACAGTGAGCTTGCTCAGAACAAAAGAACTGTGCTTCCTACACACGCGGCCATATCTAGTTCAATTCTGCATAGGAAACTGACAAGAACAGTCGATCCTCTTCAGTCCAATACACTGTACATGCTGGGAACAGACGCCAGTGCTATTGCCCAGTGTATGACAATGGGAGCGCAATAGTGACTCTTCTTACCAGAAAACAGCTCTTGCTTGTAGGACAAGAAACTGCATGTGATTCAACTCCATTTAGGACTGGGAAACAAACGCAAGCTCTCCTTACAAGAAACACACTCTGCTTTGAGAAAAGAGCACTCTTCTACTCTAATGTGTTTCCTATGGGGTCCGAAAAATGAGCTTGCTCAGAACAAAAGAACTGTGCTTCCTACACACACGGGCCATATCTAGTTCAACTCTGCTTAGGAAACTGACAAGAACAGTAGCTCCTCTTCAGTCCAATACACTGTACTGGCTGGGAACAGACGCGAGTGCTATTTGCACTGTGTGTGGCAATGGGAGCAAAATAGTGACTTTCCTTACCAGAAAACAACTCTTGCTCATAGGACGAAATATTGCATGGGATTCAACTACATTTAGGACTGGGAAACAAATGCTAGCTCGCCTAACAAGAAACACACTCTGCTTTTGAGAAAAGAGCACTCTTCTACTCTACTGTGTTTCCTATAGGGCCAAAACAGTGAGCTTGCTCAGAACAAAAGAACTGTGCTTCCTACACACACGGGTCACATATAGATCAATTCTGCTTAGGAAACTGACAAGAACAGTAGATCCTCTTAAGTCCAATACACTGTACATGCTGGGAACAGATGCCAGTGCTATATGCCCTGTGTATGACAATGGGAGCGCACTAGCAACTCTTCTTACCAGAAGACAACTCTTGCTCGTAGGACCAGAAACTGCATGTGATTCAACTCCATTTAGGACTGAGAAACAAACGCTAGCTCGCCTTACAAGAAACACACTCTGCTTTTGATAAAAGGGCACTCTTCCACTCTACTGTATTTCTTATGGGGTCCGAACAGTGAGCTTGCTCAGAATAAAAGAAATGTGCTTCCTACACACACGGCCATAGCTAGTTCAATTCTGCTTAGGAAACTGACAAGAACAGTAGTTCCTCTTCTGTCCAATACACTGTACATGCTGGGAACAGACTCCAGTGCTATTTGCCCTGTGTATGACAATGGGAGCACAATAGTGACTCTTGATACCAGAAAACAACTCTTGCTCGTAAAACCAGAAACTGCATGGGATTCAGCTCCATTTAGGACTGGGAAACAAACAATAGCTAGCCTTAAAAGAAACACACTCTGCTTTTGAGAAAAGAGCACTATTCTACTCTAATGTGTTTCCTTTATGGCCAGAACAGTGAGCTTGCTCAGAACAAAAGAACTGTGCTTCCTACACACATGGCCATATCTAGTTCAACTCTGCTTAGGAAACTGACAAGAACTGTAGATCCTCTTCAGTCCAATACAGTGTACATGCTGGGAACAGACGCCAGTGCTATTTGCCCTGTGAATGACAATGTGAGCGCAATAGTGACTCTTCTTACCAGAAAACAACTCTTGCTTGAAGGACCAGAAACTACATGTGATTCAACTCCATTTAGGACTGGGAAACAAACGCTAGCTCGCCTTACAAGAAACACACTCTGCTTTTGAGAAAAGAGCACTCTTCTACTCTACTGTGTTTCCTATGGGGTCCGAACAGTCAGCTTGCACAGAACAAAAGAGCTGTGCTTCCTACACACACGGGCTATATCTAGTTCAACTCTGCTTAGGAAACTGACAAAAACAGTAGATCCTCTTCAGTCCAATACACTGTACATGCTGGGAACAGACGCCAGTGCTATTTGCACTGTGTATGGCAATGGGAGCGCAAGAGTGACTCTTCTTACCAGAAAACAACTCTTGCTCATAGGACCAGAAACTGCATGTGATTCAACTCCATTTAGGACTGGGAAACAAACGCTATCTTGCCTTACAAGAAACACACTCTACTTTTGAGAAAAGAACACTCTTCTACTCTGCTGTGTTTCCTATAGGGCCAAAACAGTGAGCTTGCTCAGAACAAAAAAACTGTGCTTCCTACACACACGGCCATATCTAGTTCAATTCTGTTTAGGAAACTGACAAGAACAGTAGATCCCCTTCAGTCCAATACACTGTACATGCTGGGAACAGACGCCATTACTATTTGCACTGTGTATGACAATGGGAGCACAATAGTGACTCTTCTTACCAGAAAACAGCTCTTGCTCGTAGGACCAGAAACTGCATGTGATTCAACTCCATTTAGGACTGGGAAACAAACGCAAGCTCTCCTTACAAGAAACACACTCTGCTTTTTAGAAAAGAGCACTCTTCTACTCTAATGTGTTTCCTATGGGGTCCGAAAAGTGAGCTTGCTCAAAACAAAAAAACTGTGTTTCCTACACACACAGGCCATATCTAGTTCAACTCTGCTTAGGAAACTGACAAGAACAGTAGCTCCTCTTCAGTCCAATACACTGTACTGGCTGGGAACAGACGTGAGTGCTATTTGCACTGTGTGTGGCAATGGGAGCACAATAGTGACTTTCCTTATCAGAAAACAACTCTTGCTAGTAGGACCAAAAACGGCATGTGATTCAACTCCATTTAGGACTGGGAAACAAACGCTAGCTCGCCTTACAAGAAACATACTCTGCTTTTGAGAAAAGAGCACTCTTCTACTCTACTGTGTTTCCTATAGGGCAAAAACAGTGAGCTTGCTCAGAAAAAAAGAACTGTGCTTCCCACACACACGGGCTATATCTAGTTCAACTCTGCTTAGGAAACTGACAAGAACAGTAGCTCCTCTTCAGTCTAATACACTGTATTTGCTGGTAACAGATGCCCGTGCTACTTGCCCTGTGTATGACCGTGGGAGCACAATAGTGACTCTTCTTACCAGAAAACAACTCTTGCTCGTAGGACCAGAAACTTCATGTGATTCAAATCCATTTAGGACAGGGAAACTAACGCTAGCTCGCCTTACAAGAAACACACTATGCTTTTGAGAAAAGGGCACTCTTCTACTCTACGGTGTTTCCTATTGGGTCCGAACAGCGAGCTTGCTCAGAACAAAACAACTGTGCTTCCTACACACACGGGCCATATCTAGTTCAACTCTGCTTAGGAAACTGACAAGAACAGTAGCTCCTCTTCAGTACAATACACTGTACTTGATGGGAACAGACGCGAGTGCTATTTGTACTGTTTATGGCAAAGGGAGCACAATAGTGATTTTCCTTACCAGAAAACATCCCTTGCTCATAGGACCAGAAACTGCATGTGATTCAACTCGATTTTGGACTGGGAAACAAATGCTAGCTCGCCTTACAAGAAAAACACTCTGCTTTTGAGAAAAGAGCACTATTCTACTCTAATGTGTTTCCTATATGGCCAGAACAGTGAGCTTGCTCAGAACAAAAGAACTGTGCTTCCTACACACGCGGCCATATCTAGTTCAATTCTGCATAGGAAACTGACAAGAACAGTCGATCCTCTTCAGTCCAATACACTGTACATGCTGGGAACAGACGCCAGTGCTATTGCCCAGTGTATGACAATGGGAGCGCAATAGTGACTCTTCTTACCAGAAAACAACTCTTGCTTGTAGGACAAGAAACTGCATGTGATTCAACTCCATTTAGGACTGGGAAACAAACGCAAGCTCTCCTTACAAGAAACACACTCTGCTTTTGAGAAAAGAGCACTCTTCTACTCTAATGTGTTTCCTATGGGGTCCGAAAAATGAGCGTGCTCAGAACAAAAGAACTGTGCTTCCTACACACACGGGCCATATCTAGTTCAACTCTGCTTAGGAAACTGACAAGAACAGTAGCTCCTCTTCAGTCCAATACACTGTACTGGCTGGGAACAGACGCGAGTGCTATTTGCACTGTGTGTGGCAATGGGAGCAAAATAGTGACTTTCCTTACCAGAATACAACTCTTGCTCATAGGACGAAATATTGCATGGGATTCAACTACATTTAGGACTGGGAAACAAATGCTAGCTCGCCTAACAAGAAACACACTCTGCTTTTGAGAAAAGAGCACTCTTCTACTCTACTGTGTTTCCTATAGGGCCAAAACAGTGAGCTTGCTCAGAACAAAAGAACTGTGCTTCCTACACACACGGGTCACATATAGATCAATTCTGCTTAGGAAACTGACAAGAACAGTAGATCCTCTTAAGTCCAATACACTGTACATGCTGGGAACAGATGCCAGTGCTATATGCCCTGTGTATGACAATGGGAGCGCACTAGCGACTCTTCTTACCAGAAGACAACTCTTGCTCGTAGGACCAGAAACTGCATGTGATTCAACTCCATTTAGGACTGAGAAACAAACGCTAGCTCGCCTTACAAGAAACACACTCTGCTTTTGATAAAAGGGCACTCTTCCTCTCTACTGTATTTCTTATGGGGTCCGAACAGTGAGCTTGCTCAGAAGAAAAGAAATGTGCTTCCTACACACACGGCCATAGCTAGTTCAATTCTGCTTAGGAAACTGACAAGAACAGTAGTTCCTCTTCTGTCCAATACACTGTACATGCTGGGAACAGACTCCAGTGCTATTTGCCCTGTGTATGACAATGGGAGCACAATAGTGACTCTTGATACCAGAAAACAACTCTTGCTCGTAAAACCAGAAACTGCAGGGGATTCAGCTCCATTTAGGACTGGGAAACAAACAATAGCTAGCCTTAAAAGAAACACACTCTGCTTTTGAGAAAAGAGCACTATTCTACTCTAATGTGTTTCCTTTATGGCCAGAACAGTGAGCTTGCTCAGAACAAAAGAACTGTGCTTCCTACACACATGGCCATATCTAGTTCAACTCTGCTTAGGAAACTGACAAGAACTGTAGATCCTCTTCAGTCCAATACAGTGTACATGCTGGGAACAGACGCCAGTGCTATTTGCCCTGTGAATGACAATGTGAGCGCAATAGTGACTCTTCTTACCAGAAAACAACTCTTGCTTGAAGGACCAGAAACTACATGTGATTCAACTCCATTTAGGACTGGGAAACAAACGCTAGCTCGCCTTACAAGAAACACACTCTGCTTTTGAGAAAAGAGCACTCTTCTACTCTACTGTGTTTCCTATGGGGTCCGAACAGTCAGCTTGCACAGAACAAAAGAGCTGTGCTTCCTACACACACGGGCTATATCTAGTTCAACTCTGCTTAGGAAACTGACAAAAACAGTAGATCCTCTTCAGTCCAATACACTGTACATGCTGGGAACAGACGCCAGTGCTATTTGCACTGTGTATGGCAATGGGAGCGCAAGAGTGACTCTTCTTACCAGAAAACAACTCTTGCTCATAGGACCAGAAACTGCATGTGATTCAACTCCATTTAGGACTGGGAAACAAACGCTATCTTGCCTTACAAGAAACACACTCTACTTTTGAGAAAAGAACACTCTTCTACTCTGCTGTGTTTCCTAAAGGGTCAAAACAGTGAGCTTGCTCAGAACAAAAAAACTGTGCTTCCTACACACACGGCCATATCTAGTTCAATTCTGTTTAGGAAACTGACAAGAACAGTAGATCCCCTTCAGTCCAATACACTGTACATGCTGGGAACAGACGCCATTACTATTTGCACTGTGTATGACAATGGGAGCACAATAGTGACTCTTCTTACCAGAAAACAGCTCTTGCTCGTAGGACCAGAAACTGCATGTGATTCAACTCCATTTAGGACTGGGAAACAAACGCAAGCTCTAATTACAAGAAACACACACTGCTTTTTAGAAAAGAGCACTCTTCTACTCTAATGTGTTTCCTAAGGGGTCCGAAAAGTGAGCTTGCTCAAAACAAAAAAACTGTGTTTCCTACACACACAGGCCATATCTAGTTCAACTCTGCTTAGGAAACTGACAAGAACAGTAGCTCCTCTTCAGTCCAATACACTGTACTGGCTGGGAACAGACGTGAGTGCTATTTGCACTGTGTGTGGCAATGGGAGCACAATAGTGACTTTCCTTATCAGAAAACAACTCTTGCTTGTAGGACCAAAAACGGCATGTGATTCAACTCCATTTAGGACTGGGAAACAAACGCTAGCTCGCCTTACAAGAAACATACTCTGCTTTTGAGAAAAGAGCACTCTTCTACTCTACTGTGTTTCCTATAGGGCAAAAACAGTGAGCTTGCTCAGAAAAAAAGAACTGTGCTTCCCACACACACGGGCTATATCTAGTTCAACTCTGCTTAGGAAACTGACAAGAACAGTAGCTCCTCTTCAGTCTAATACACTGTATTTGCTGGTAACAGATGCCCGTGCTACTTGCCCTGTGTATGACCGTGGGAGCACAATAGTGACTCTTCTTACCAGAAAACAACTCTTGCTCGTAGGACCAGAAACTGCATGTGATTCAAATCCATTTAGGACAGGGAAACTAACGCTAGCTCGCCTTACAAGAAACACACTATGCTTTTGAGAAAAGGGCACTCTTCTACTCTACGGTGTTTCCTATTGGGTCCGAACAGCGAGCTTGCTCAGAACAAAACAACTGTGCTTCCTACACACACGGGCCATATCTAGTTCAACTCTGCTTAGGAAACTGACAAGAACAGTAGCTCCTCTTCAGTACAATACACTGTACTTGATGGGAACAGACGCGAGTGCTATTTGCACTGTTTATGGCAAAGGGAGCACAATAGTGATTTTCCTTACCAGAAAACATCCCTTGCTCATAGGACCAGAAACTGCATGTGATTCAACTCGATTTTGGACTGGGAAACAAATGCTAGCTCGCCTTACAAGAAAAACACTCTGCTTTTGAGAAAAGAGCACTATTCTACTCTAATGTGTTTCCTATATGGCCAGAACAGTGAGCTTGCTCAGAACAAAAGAACTGTGCTTCCTACACACGCGGCCATATCTAGTTCAATTCTGCATAGGAAACTGACAAGAACAGTCGATCCTCTTCAGTCCAATACACTGTACATGCTGGGAACAGACGCCAGTGCTATTGCCCAGTGTATGACAATGGGAGCGCAATAGTGACTCTTCTTACCAGAAAACAGCTCTTGCTTGTAGGACAAGAAACTGCATGTGATTCAACTCCATTTAGGACTGGGAAACAAACGCAAGCTCTCCTTACAAGAAACACACTCTGCTTTTGAGAAAAGAGCACTCTTCTACTCTAATGTGTTTCCTATGGGGTCCGAAAAATGAGCGTGCTCAGAACAAAAGAACTGTGCTTCCTACACACACGGGCCATATCTAGTTCAACTCTGCTTAGGAAACTGACAAGAACAGTAGCTCCTCTTCAGTCCAATACACTGTACTGGCTGGGAACAGACGCGAGTGCTATTTGCACTGTGTGTGGCAATGGGAGCAAAATAGTGACTTTCCTTACCAGAAAACAACTCTTGCTCATAGGACGAAATATTGCATGGGATTCAACTACATTTAGGACTGGGAAACAAATGCTAGCTCGCCTAACAAGAAACACACTCTGCTTTTGAGAAAAGAGCACTCTTCTACTCTACTGTGTTTCCTATAGGGCCAAAACAGTGAGCTTGCTCAGAACAAAAGAACTGTGCTTCCTACACACACGGGTCACATATAGATCAATTCTGCTTAGGAAACTGACAAGAACAGTAGATCCTCTTAAGTCCAATACACTGTACATGCTGGGAACAGATGCCAGTGCTATATGCCCTGTGTATGAAAATGGGAGCGCACTAGCAACTCTTCTTACCAGAAGACAACTCTTGCTCGTAGGACCAGAAACTGCATGTGATTCAACTCCATTTAGGACTGAGAAACAAACGCTAGCTCGCCTTACAAGAAACACACTCTGCTTTTGATAAAAGGGCACTCTTCCACTCTACTGTATTTCTTATGGGGTCCGAACAGTGAGCTTGCTCAGAAGAAAAGAAATGTGCTTCCTACACACACGGCCATAGCTAGTTCAATTCTGCTTAGGAAACTGACAAGAACAGTAGTTCCTCTTCTGTCCAATACACTGTACATGCTGGGAACAGACTCCAGTGCTATTTGCCCTGTGTATGACAATGGGAGCACAATAGTGACTCTTGATACCAGAAAACAACTCTTGCTCGTAAAACCAGAAACTGCAGGGGATTCAGCTCCATTTAGGACTGGGAAACAAACAATAGCTAGCCTTAAAAGAAACACACTCTGCTTTTGAGAAAAGAGCACTATTCTACTCTAATGTGTTTCCTTTATGGCCAGAACAGTGAGCTTGCTCAGAACAAAAGAACTGTGCTTCCTACACACATGGCCATATCTAGTTCAACTCTGCTTAGGAAACTGACAAGAACTGTAGATCCTCTTCAGTCCAATACAGTGTACATGCTGGGAACAGACGCCAGTGCTATTTGCCCTGTGTATGACAATGTGAGCGCAATAGTGACTCTTCTTACCAGAAAACAACTCTTGCTTGAAGGACCAGAAACTACATGTGATTCAACTCCATTTAGGACTGGGAAACAAACGCTAGCTCGCCTTACAAGAAACACACTCTGCTTTTGAGAAAAGAGCACTCTTCTACTCTACTGTGTTTCCTATGGGGTCCGAACAGTCAGCTTGCACAGAACAAAAGAGCTGTGCTTCCTACACACACGGGCTATATCTAGTTCAACTCTGCTTAGGAAACTGACAAAAACAGTAGATCCTCTTCAGTCCAATACACTGTACATGCTGGGAACAGACGCCAGTGCTATTTGCACTGTGTATGGCAATGGGAGCGCAAGAGTGACTCTTCTTACCAGAAAACAACTCTTGCTCATAGGACCAGAAACTGCATGTGATTCAACTCCATTTAGGACTGGGAAACAAACGCTATCTTGCCTTACAAGAAACACACTCTACTTTTGAGAAAAGAACACTCTTCTACTCTGCTGTGTTTCCTATAGGGCCAAAACAGTGAGCTTGCTCAGAACAAAAAAACTGTGCTTCCTACACACACGGCCATATCTAGTTCAATTCTGTTTAGGAAACTGACAAGAACAGTAGATCCCCTTCAGTCCAATACACTGTACATGCTGGGAACAGACGCCATTACTATTTGCACTGTGTATGACAATGGGAGCACAATAGTGACTCTTCTTACCAGAAAACAGCTCTTGCTCGTAGGACCAGAAACTGCATGTGATTCAACGCCATTTAGGACTGGGAAACAAACGCAAGCTCTCCTTACAAGAAACACACTCTGCTTTTTAGAAAAGAGCACTCTTCTACTCTAATGTGTTTCCTAAGGGGTCCGAAAAGTGAGCTTGCTCAAAACAAAAGAACTGTGTTTCCTACACACACAGGCCATATCTAGTTCAACTCTGCTTAGGAAACTGACAAGAACAGTAGCTCCTCTTCAGTCCAATACACTGTACTGGCTGGGAACAGACGTGAGTGCTATTTGCACTGTGTGTGGCAATGGGAGCACAATAGTGACTTTCCTTATCAGATAACAACTCTTGCTTGTAGGACCAAAAACGGCATGTGATTCAACTCCATTTAGGACTGGGAAACAAACGCTAGCTCGCCTTACAAGAAACATACTCTGCTTTTGAGAAAAGAGCACTCTTCTACACTACTGTGTTTCCTATAGGGCAAAAACAGTGAGCTTGCTCAGAAAAAAAGAACTGTGCTTCCCACACACACGGGCTATATCTAGTTCAACTCTGCTTAGGAAACTGACAAGAACAGTAGCTCCTCTTCAGTCTAATACACTGTATTTGCTGGTAACAGATGCCCGTGCTACTTGCCCTGTGTATGACCGTGGGAGCACAATAGTGACTCTTCTTACCAGAAAACAACTCTTGCTCGTAGGACCAGAAACTGCATGTGATTCAAATCCATTTAGGACAGGGAAACTAACGCTAGCTCGCCTTACAAGAAACACACTATGCTTTTGAGAAAAGGGCACTCTTCTACTCTACGGTGTTTCCTATTGGGTCCGAACAGCGAGCTTGCTGAGAACAAAAGAACTGTGCTTCCTACACACACGGGCCATATCTAGTTCAACTCTGCTTAGGAAACTGACAAGAACAGTAGCTCCTCTTCAGTACAATACACTGTACTTGATGGGAACAGACGCGAGTGCTATTTGCACTGTTTATGGCAAAGGGAGCACAATAGTGATTTTCCTTACCAGAAAACATCCCTTGCTCATAGGACCAGAAACTGCATGTGATTCAACTCGATTTTGGACTGGGAAACAAATGCTAGCTCGCCTTACAAGAAAAACACTCTGCTTTTGAGAAAAGAGCACTATTCTACTCTAATGTGTTTCCTATATGGTCAGAACAGTGAGCTTGCTCAGAACAAAAGAACTGTGCTTCCTACACACGCGGCCATATCTAGTTCAATTCTGCATAGGAAACTGACAAGAACAGTCGATCCTCTTCAGTCCAATACACTGTACATGCTGGGAACAGACTCCAGTGCTATTGCCCAGTGTATGACAATGGGAGCGCAATAGTGACTCTTCTTACCAGAAAACAGCTCTTGCTTGTAGGACAAGAAACTGCATGTGATTCAACTCCATTTAGGACTGGGAAACAAACGCAAGCTCTCCTTACAAGAAACACACTCTGCTTTTTAGAAAAGAGCACTCTTCTACTCTAATGTGTTTCCTATGGGGTCCGAAAAATGAGCTTGCTCAGAACAAAAGAACTGTGCTTCCTACACACACGGGCCATATCTAGTTCAACTCTGCTTAGGAAACTGACAAGAACAGTAGCTCCTCTTCAGTCCAATACACTGTACTGGCTGGGAACAGACGCGAGTGCTATTTGCACTGTGTGTGGCAATGGGAGCAAAATAGTGACTTTCCTTACCAGAAAACAACTCTTGCTCATAGGACGAAATATTGCATGGGATTCAACTACATTTAGGACTGGGAAACAAATGCTAGCTCGCCTAACAAGAAACACACTCTGCTTTTGAGAAAAGAGCACTCTTCTACTCTACTGTGTTTCCTATAGGGCCAAAACAGTGAGCTTGCTCAGAACAAAAGAACTGTGCTTTCTACACACACGGGTCACATATAGATCAATTCTGCTTAGGAAACTGACAAGAACAGTAGATCCTCTTAAGTCCAATACACTGTACATGCTGGGAACAGATGCCAGTGCTATATGCCCTGTGTATGACAATGGGAGCGCACTAGCAACTCTTCTTACCAGAAGACAACTCTTGCTCGTAGGACCAGAAACTGCATGTGATTCAACTCCATTTAGGACTGAGAAACAAACGCTAGCTCGCCTTACAAGAAACACACTCTGCTTTTGATAAAAGGGCACTCTTCCACTCTACTGTATTTCTTATGGGGTCCGAACAGTGAGCTTGCTCAGAAGAAAAGAAATGTGCTTCCTACACACACGGCCATAGCTAGTTCAATTCTGCTTAGGAAACTGACAAGAACAGTAGTTCCTCTTCTGTCCAATACACTGTACATGCTGGGAACAGACTCCAGTGCTATTTGCCCTGTGTATGACAATGGGAGCACAATAGTGACTCTTGATACCAGAAAACAACTCTTGCTCGTAAAACCAGAAACTGCATGGGATTCAGCTCCATTTAGGACTGGGAAACAAACAATAGCTAGCCTTAAAAGAAACACACTCTGCTTTTGAGAAAAGAGCACTATTCTACTCTAATGTGTTTCCTTTATGGCCAGAACAGTGAGCTTGCTCAGAACAAAAGAACTGTGCTTCCTACACACATGGCCATATCTAGTTCAACTCTGCTTAGGAAACTGACAAGAACTGTAGATCCTCTTCAGTCCAATACAGTGTACATGCTGGGAACAGACGCCAGTGCTATTTGCCCTGTGTATGACAATGTGAGCGCAATAGTGACTCTTCTTACCAGAAAACAACTCTTGCTTGAAGGACCAGAAACTACATGTGATTCAACTCCATTTAGGACTGGGAAACAAACGCTAGCTCGCCTTACAAGAAACACACTCTGCTTTTGAGAAAAGAGCACTCTTCTACTCTACTGTGTTTCCTATGGGGTCCGAACAGTCAGCTTGCACAGAACAAAAGAGCTGTGCTTCCTACACACACGGGCTATATCTAGTTCAACTCTGCTTAGGAAACTGACAAAAACAGTAGATCCTCTTCAGTCCAATACACTGTACATGCTGGGAACAGACGCCAGTGCTATTTGCACTGTGTATGGCAATGGGAGCGCAAGAGTGACTCTTCTTACCAGAAAACAACTCTTGCTCATAGGACCAGAAACTGCATGTGATTCAACTCCATTTAGGACTGGGAAACAAACGCGATCTTGCCTTACAAGAAACACACTCTACTTTTGAGAAAAGAACACTCTTCTACTCTGCTGTGTTTCCTATAGGGCCAAAACAGTGAGCTTGCTCAGAACAAAAAAACTGTGCTTCCTACACACACGGCCATATCTAGTTCAATTCTGTTTAGGAAACTGACAAGAACAGTAGATCCCCTTCAGTCCAATACACTGTACATGCTGGGAACAGACGCCATTACTATTTGCACTGTGTATGACAATGGGAGCACAATAGTGACTCTTCTTACCAGAAAACAGCTCTTGCTCGTAGGACCAGAAACTGCATGTGATTCAACGCCATTTAGGACTGGGAAACAAACGCAAGCTCTCCTTACAAGAAACACACTCTGCTTTTTAGAAAAGAGCACTCTTCTACTCTAATGTGTTTCCTAAGGGGTCCGAAAAGTGAGCTTGCTCAAAACAAAAGAACTGTGTTTCCTACACACACAGGCCATATCTAGTTCAACTCTGCTTAGGAAACTGACAAGAACAGTAGCTCCTCTTCAGTCCAATACACTGTACTGGCTGGGAACAGACGTGAGTGCTATTTGCACTGTGTGTGGCAATGGGAGCACAATAGTGACTTTCCTTATCAGATAACAACTCTTGCTTGTAGGAACAAAAACGGCATGTGATTCAACTCCATTTAGGACTGGGAAACAAACGCTAGCTCGCCTTACAAGAAACATACTCTGCTTTTGAGAAAAGAGCACTCTTCTACACTACTGTGTTTCCTATAGGGCAAAAACAGTGAGCTTGCTCAGAAAAAAAGAACTGTGCTTCCCACACACACGGGCTATATCTAGTTCAACTCTGCTTAGGAAACTGACAAGAACAGTAGCTCCTCTTCAGTCTAATACACTGTATTTGCTGGTAACAGATGCCCGTGCTACTTGCCCTGTGTATGACCGTGGGAGCACAATAGTGACTCTTCTTACCAGAAAACAACTCTTGCTCGTAGGACCAGAAACTGCATGTGATTCAAATCCATTTAGGACAGGGAAACTAACGCTAGCTCGCCTTACAAGAAACACACTATGCTTTTGAGAAAAGGGCACTCTTCTACTCTACGGTGTTTTCTATTGGGTCCGAACAGCGAGCTTGCTCAGAACAAAACAACTGTGCTTCCTACACACACGGGCCATATCTAGTTCAACTCTGCTTAGGAAACTGACAAGAACAGTAGCTCCTCTTCAGTACAATACACTGTACTTGATGGGAACAGACGCGAGTGCTATTTGCACTGTTTATGGCAAAGGGAGCACAATAGTGATTTTCCTTACCAGAAAACATCCCTTGCTCATAGGACCAGAAACTGCATGTGATTCAACTCGATTTTGGACTGGGAAACAAATGCTAGCTCGCCTTACAAGAAAAACACTCTGCTTTTGAGAAAAGAGCACTATTCTACTCTAATGTGTTTCCTATATGGTCAGAACAGTGAGCTTGCTCAGAACAAAAGAACTGTGCTTCCTACACACGCGGCCATATCTAGTTCAATTCTGCATAGGAAACTGACAAGAACAGTCGATCCTCTTCAGTCCAATACACTGTACATGCTGGGAACAGACGCCAGTGCTATTGCCCAGTGTATGACAATGGGAGCGCAATAGTGACTCTTCTTACCAGAAAACAGCTCTTGCTTGTAGGACAAGAAACTGCATGTGATTCAACTCCATTTAGGACTGGGAAACAAACGCAAGCTCTCCTTACAAGAAACACACTCTGCTTTTTAGAAAAGAGCACTCTTCTACTCTAATGTGTTTCCTATGGGGTCCGAAAAATGAGCTTGCTCAGAACAAAAGAACTGTGCTTCCTACACACACGGGCCATATCTAGTTCAACTCTGCTTAGGAAACTGACAAGAACAGTAGCTCCTCTTCAGTCCAATACACTGTACTGGCTGGGAACAGACGCGAGTGCTATTTGCACTGTGTGTGGCAATGGGAGCAAAATAGTGACTTTCCTTACCAGAAAACAACTCTTGCTCATAGGACGAAATATTGCATGGGATTCAACTACATTTAGGACTGGGAAACAAATGCTAGCTCGCCTAACAAGAAACACACTCTGCTTTTGAGAAAAGAGCACTCTTCTACTCTACTGTGTTTCCTATAGGGCCAAAACAGTGAGCTTGCTCAGAACAAAAGAACTGTGCTTTCTACACACACGGGTCACATATAGATCAATTCTGCTTAGGAAACTGACAAGAACAGTAGATCCTCTTAAGTCCAATACACTGTACATGCTGGGAACAGATGCCAGTGCTATATGCCCTGTGTATGACAATGGGAGCGCACTAGCAACTCTTCTTACCAGAAGACAACTCTTGCTCGTAGGACCAGAAACTGCATGTGATTCAACTCCATTTAGGACTGAGAAACAAACGCTAGCTCGCCTTACAAGAAACACACTCTGCTTTTGATAAAAGGGCACTCTTCCACTCTACTGTATTTCTTATGGGGTCCGAACAGTGAGCTTGCTCAGAAGAAAAGAAATGTGCTTCCTACACACACGGCCATAGCTAGTTCAATTCTGCTTAGGAAACTGACAAGAACAGTAGTTCCTCTTCTGTCCAATACACTGTACATGCTGGGAACAGACTCCAGTGCTATTTGCCCTGTGTATGACAATGGGAGCACAATAGTGACTCTTGATACCAGAAAACAACTCTTGCTCGTAAAACCAGAAACTGCATGGGATTCAGCTCCATTTAGGACTGGGAAACAAACAATAGCTAGCCTTAAAAGAAACACACTCTGCTTTTGAGAAAAGAGCACTATTCTACTCTAATGTGTTTCCTTTATGGCCAGAACAGTGAGCTTGCTCAGAACAAAAGAACTGTGCTTCCTACACACATGGCCATATCTAGTTCAACTCTGCTTAGGAAACTGACAAGAACTGTAGATCCTCTTCAGTCCAATACAGTGTACATGCTGGGAACAGACGCCAGTGCTATTTGCCCTGTGTATGACAATGTGAGCGCAATAGTGACTCTTCTTACCAGAAAACAACTCTTGCTTGAAGGACCAGAAACTACATGTGATTCAACTCCATTTAGGACTGGGAAACAAACGCTAGCTCGCCTTACAAGAAACACACTCTGCTTTTGAGAAAAGAGCACTCTTCTACTCTACTGTGTTTCCTATGGGGTCCGAACAGTCAGCTTGCACAGAACAAAAGACCTGTGCTTCCTACACACACGGGCTATATCTAGTTCAACTCTGCTTAGGAAACTGACAAAAACAGTAGATCCTCTTCAGTCCAATACACTGTACATGCTGGGAACAGACGCCAGTGCTATTTGCACTGTGTATGGCAATGGGAGCGCAAGAGTGACTCTTCTTACCAGAAAACAACTCTTGCTCATAGGACCAGAAACTGCATGTGATTCAACTCCATTTAGGACTGGGAAACAAACGCTATCTTGCCTTACAAGAAACACACTCTACTTTTGAGAAAAGAACACTCTTCTACTCTGCTGTGTTTCCTATAGGGCCAAAACAGTGAGCTTGCTCAGAACAAAAAAACTGTGCTTCCTACACACACGGCCATATCTAGTTCAATTCTGTTTAGGAAACTGACAAGAACAGTAGATCCCCTTCAGTCCAATACACTGTACATGCTGGGAACAGACGCCATTACTATTTGCACTGTGTATGACAATGGGAGCACAATAGTGACTCTTCTTACCAGAAAACAGCTCTTGCTCGTAGGACCAGAAACTGCATGTGATTCAACTCCATTTAGGACTGGGAAACAAACGCAAGCTCTCCTTACAAGAAACACACTCTGCTTTTTAGAAAAGAGCACTCTTCTACTCTAATGTGTTTCCTAAGGGGTCCGAAAAGTGAGCTTGCTCAAAACAAAAGAACTGTGTTTCCTACACACACAGGCCATATCTAGTTCAACTCTGCTTAGGAAACTGACAAGAACAGTAGCTCCTCTTCAGTCCAATACACTGTACTGGCTGGGAACAGACATGAGTGCTATTTGCACTGTGTGTGGCAATGGGAGCACAATAGTGACTTTCCTTATCAGAAAACAACTCTTGCTTGTAGGACCAAAAACGGCATGTGATTCAACTCCATTTAGGACTGGGAAACAAACGCTAGCTCGCCTTACAAGAAACATACTCTGCTTTTGAGAAAAGAGCACTCTTCTACTCTACTGTGTTTCCTATAGGGCAAAAACAGTGAGCTTGCTCAGAAAAAAAGAACTGTGCTTCCCACACACACGGGCTATATCTAGTTCAACTCTGCTTAGGAAACTGACAAGAACGGTAGCTCCTCTTCAGTCTAATACACTGTATTTGCTGGTAACAGATGCCCGTGCTACTTGCCCTGTGTATGACCGTGGGAGCACAATAGTGACTCTTCTTACCAGAAAACAACTCTTGCTCGTAGGACCAGAAACTGCATGTGATTCAAATCCATTTAGGACAGGGAAACTAACGCTAGCTTGCCTTACAAGAAACACACTATGCTTTTGAGAAAAGGGCACTCTTCTACTCTACGGTGTTTCCTATTGGGTCCGAACAGCGAGCTTGCTCAGAACAAAACAACTGTGCTTCCTACACACACGGGCCATATCTAGTTCAACTCTGCTTAGGAAACTGACAAGAACAGTAGCTCCTCTTCAGTACAATACACTGTACTTGATGGGAACAGACGCGAGTGCTATTTGCACTGTTTATGGCAAAGGGAGCACAATAGTGATTTTCCTTACCAGAAAACATCCCTTGCTCATAGGACCAGAAACTGCATGTGATTCAACTCGATTTTGGACTGGGAAACAAATGCTAGCTCGCCTTACAAGAAAAACACTCTGCTTTTGAGAAAAGAGCACTATTCTACTCTAATGTGTTTCCTATATGGCCAGAACAGTGAGCTTGCTCAGAACAAAAGAACTGTGCTTCCTACACACGCGGCCATATCTAGTTCAATTCTGCATAGGAAACTGACAAGAACAGTCGATCCTCTTCAGTCCAATACACTGTACATGCTGGGAACAGACGCCAGTGCTATTGCCCAGTGTATGACAATGGGAGCGCAATAGTGACTCTTCTTACCAGAAAACAGCTCTTGCTTGTAGGACAAGAAACTGCATGTGATTCAACTCCATTTAGGACTGGGAAACAAACGCAAGCTCTCCTTACAAGAAACACACTCTGCTTTTGAGAAAAGAGCACTCTTCTACTCTAATGTGTTTCCTATGGGGTCCGAAAAATGAGCTTGCTCAGAACAAAAGAACTGTGCTTCCTACACACACGGGCCATATCTAGTTCAACTCTGCTTAGGAAACTGACAAGAACAGTAGCTCCTCTTCAGTCCAATACACTGTACTGGCTGGGAACAGACGCGAGTGCTATTTTCACTGTGTGTGGAAATGGGAGCAAAATAGTGACTTTCCTTACCAGAAAACAACTCTTGCTCATAGGACGAAATATTGCATGGGATTCAACTACATTTAGGACTGGGAAACAAATGCTAGCTCGCCTAACAAGAAACACACTCTGCTTTTGAGAAAAGAGCACTCTTCTACTCTACTGTGTTTCCTATAGGGCCAAAACAGTGAGCTTGCTCAGAACAAAAGAACTGTGCTTCCTACACACACGGGTCACATATAGATCAATTCTGCTTAGGAAACTGACAAGAACAGTAGATCCTCTTAAGTCCAATACACTGTACATGCTGGGAACAGATGCCAGTGCTATATGCCCTGTGTATGACAATGGGAGCGCACTAGCAACTCTTCTTACCAGAAGACAACTCTTGCTCGTAGGACCAGAAACTGCATGTGATTCAACTCCATTTAGGACTGAGAAACAAACGCTAGCTCGCCTTACAAGAAACACACTCTGCTTTTGATAAAAGGGCACTCTTCCACTCTACTGTATTTCTTATGGGGTCCGAACAGTGAGCTTGCTCAGAAGAAAAGAAATGTGCTTCCTACACACACGGCCATAGCTAGTTCAATTCTGCTTAGGAAACTGACAAGAACAGTAGTTCCTCTTCTGTCCAATACACTGTACATGCTGGGAACAGACTCCAGTGCTATTTGCCCTGTGTATGACAATGGGAGCACAATAGTGACTCTTGATACCAGAAAACAACTCTTGCTCGTAAAACCAGAAACTGCATGGGATTCAGCTCCATTTAGGACTGGGAAACAAACAATAGCTAGCCTTAAAAGAAACACACTCTGCTTTTGAGAAAAGAGCACTATTCTACTCTAATGTGTTTCCTTTATGGCCAGAACAGTGAGCTTGCTCAGAACAAAAGAACTGTGCTTCCTACACACATGGCCATATCTAGTTCAACTCTGCTTAGAAACTGACAAGAACTGTAGATCCTCTTCAGTCCAATACAGTGTACATGCTGGGAACAGACGCCAGTGCTATTTGCCCTGTGTATGACAATGTGAGCGCAATAGTGACTCTTCTTACCAGAAAACAACTCTTGCTTGAAGGACCAGAAACTACATGTGATTCAACTCCATTTAGGACTGGGAAACAAACGCTAGCTCGCCTTACAAGAAACACACTCTGCTTTTGAGAAAAGAGCACTCTTCTACTCTACTGTGTTTCCTATGGGGTCCGAACAGTCAGCTTGCACAGAACAAAAGACCTGTGCTTCCTACACACACGGGCTATATCTAGTTCAACTCTGCTTAGGAAACTGACAAAAACAGTAGATCCTCTTCAGTCCAATACACTGTACATGCTGGGAACAGACGCCAGTGCTATTTGCACTGTGTATGGCAATGGGAGCGCAAGAGTGACTCTTCTTACCAGAAAACAACTCTTGCTCATAGGACCAGAAACTGCATGTGATTCAACTCCATTTAGGACTGGGAAACAAACGCGATCTTGCCTTACAAGAAACACACTCTACTTTTGAGAAAAGAACACTCTTCTACTCTGCTGTGTTTCCTATAGGGCCAAAACAGTGAACTTGCTCAGAACAAAAAAACTGTGCTTCCTACACACACGGCCATATCTAGTTCAATTCTGTTTAGGAAACTGACAAGAACAGTAGATCCCCTTCAGTCCAATACACTGTACATGCTGGGAACAGACGCCATTACTATTTGCACTGTGTATGACAATGGGAGCACAATAGTGACTCTTCTTACCAGAAAACAGCTCTTGCTCGTAGGACCAGAAACTGCATGTGATTCAACGCCATTTAGGACTGGGAAACAAACGCAAGCTCTCCTTACAAGAAACACACTCTGCTTTTTAGAAAAGAGCACTCTTCTACTCTAATGTGTTTCCTAAGGGGTCCGAAAAGTGAGCTTGCTCAAAACAAAAGAACTGTGTTTCCTACACACACAGGCCATATCTAGTTCAACTCTGCTTAGGAAACTGACAAGAACAGTAGCTCCTCTTCAGTCCAATACACTGTACTGGCTGGGAACAGACGTGAGTGCTATTTGCACTGTGTGTGGCAATGGGAGCACAATAGTGACTTTCCTTATCAGATAACAACTCTTGCTTGTAGGACCAAAAACGGCATGTGATTCAACTCCATTTAGGACTGGGAAACAAACGCTAGCTCGCCTTACAAGAAACATACTCTGCTTTTGAGAAAAGAGCACTCTTCTACACTACTGTGTTTCCTATAGGGCAAAAACAGTGAGCTTGCTCAGAAAAAAAGAACTGTGCTTCCCACACACACGGGCTATATCTAGTTCAACTCTGCTTAGGAAACTGACAAGAACAGTAGCTCCTCTTCAGTCTAATACACTGTATTTGCTGGTAACAGATGCCCGTGCTACTTGCCCTGTGTATGACCGTGGGAGCACAATAGTGACTCTTCTTACCAGAAAACAACTCTTGCTCGTAGGACCAGAAACTGCATGTGATTCAAATCCATTTAGGACAGGGAAACTAACGCTAGCTTGCCTTACAAGAAACACACTATGCTTTTGAGAAAAGGGCACTCTTCTACTCTACGGTGTTTCCTATTGGGTCCGAACAGCGAGCTTGCTGAGAACAAAAGAACTGTGCTTCCTACACACACGGGCCATATCTAGTTCAACTCTGCTTAGGAAACTGACAAGAACAGTAGCTCCTCTTCAGTACAATACACTGTACTTGATGGGAACAGACGCGAGTGCTATTTGCACTGTTTATGGCAAAGGGAGCACAATAGTGATTTTCCTTACCAGAAAACATCCCTTGCTCATAGGACCAGAAACTGCATGTGATTCAACTCGATTTTGGACTGGGAAACAAATGCTAGCTCGCCTTACAAGAAAAACACTCTGCTTTTGAGAAAAGAGCACTATTCTACTCTAATGTGTTTCCTATATGGTCAGAACAGTGAGCTTGCTCAGAACAAAAGAACTGTGCTTCCTACACACGCGGCCATATCTAGTTCAATTCTGCATAGGAAACTGACAAGAACAGTCGATCCTCTTCAGTCCAATACACTGTACATGCTGGGAACAGACGCCAGTGCTATTGCCCAGTGTATGACAATGGGAGCGCAATAGTGACTCTTCTTACCAGAAAACAGCTCTTGCTTGTAGGACAAGAAACTGCATGTGATTCAACTCCATTTAGGACTGGGAAACAAACGCAAGCTCTCCTTACAAGAAACACACTCTGCTTTTGAGAAAAGAGCACTCTTCTACTCTAATGTGTTTCCTATGGGGTCCGAAAAATGAGCTTGCTCAGAACAAAAGAACTGTGCTTCCTACACACACGGGCCATATCTAGTTCAACTCTGCTTAGGAAACTGACAAGAACAGTAGCTCCTCTTCAGTCCAATACACTGTACTGGCTGGGAACAGACGCGAGTGCTATTTGCACTGTGTGTGGCAATGGGAGCAAAATAGTGACTTTCCTTACCAGAAAACAACTCTTGCTCATAGGACGAAATATTGCATGGGATTCAACTACATTTAGGACTGGGAAACAAATGCTAGCTCGCCTAACAAGAAACACACTCTGCTTTTGAGAAAAGAGCACTCTTCTACTCTACTGTGTTTCCTATAGGGCCAAAACAGTGAGCTTGCTCAGAACAAAAGAACTGTGCTTCCTACACACACGGGTCACATATAGATCAATTCTGCTTAGGAAACTGACAAGAACAGTAGATCCTCTTAAGTCCAATACACTGTACATGCTGGGAACAGATGCCAGTGCTATATGCCCTGTGTATGACAATGGGAGCGCACTAGCAACTCTTCTTACCAGAAGACAACTCTTGCTCGTAGGACCAGAAACTGCATGTGATTCAACTCCATTTAGGACTGAGAAACAAACGCTAGCTCGCCTTACAAGAAACACACTCTGCTTTTGATAAAAGGGCACTCTTCCACTCTACTGTATTTCTTATGGGGTCCGAACAGTGAGCTTGCTCAGAAGAAAAGAAATGTGCTTCCTACACACACGGCCATAGCTAGTTCAATTCTGCTTAGGAAACTGACAAGAACAGTAGTTCCTCTTCTGTCCAATACACTGTACATGCTGGGAACAGACTCCAGTGCTATTTGCCCTGTGTATGACAATGGGAGCACAATAGTGACTCTTGATACCAGAAAACAACTCTTGCTCGTAAAACCAGAAACTGCAGGGGATTCAGCTCCATTTAGGACTGGGAAACAAACAATAGCTAGCCTTAAAAGAAACACACTCTGCTTTTGAGAAAAGAGCACTATTCTACTCTAATGTGTTTCCTTTATGGCCAGAACAGTGAGCTTGCTCAGAACAAAAGAACTGTGCTTCCTACACACATGGCCATATCTAGTTCAACTCTGCTTAGGAAACTGACAAGAACTGTAGATCCTCTTCAGTCCAATACAGTGTACATGCTGGGAACAGACGCCAGTGCTATTTGCCCTGTGTATGACAATGTGAGCGCAATAGTGACTCTTCTTACCAGAAAACAACTCTTGCTTGAAGGACCAGAAACTACATGTGATTCAACTCCATTTAGGACTGGGAAACAAACGCTAGCTCGCCTTACAAGAAACACACTCTGCTTTTGAGAAAAGAGCACTCTTCTACTCTACTGTGTTTCCTATGGGGTCCGAACAGTCAGCTTGCACAGAACAAAAGAGCTGTGCTTCCTACACACACGGGCTATATCTAGTTCAACTCTGCTTAGGAAACTGACAAAAACAGTAGATCCTCTTCAGTCCAATACACTGTACATGCTGGGAACAGACGCCAGTGCTATTTGCACTGTGTATGGCAATGGGAGCGCAAGAGTGACTCTTCTTACCAGAAAACAACTCTTGCTCATAGGACCAGAAACTGCATGTGATTCAACTCCATTTAGGACTGGGAAACAAACGCGATCTTGCCTTACAAGAAACACACTCTACTTTTGAGAAAAGAACACTCTTCTACTCTGCTGTGTTTCCTATAGGGCCAAAACAGTGAACTTGCTCAGAACAAAAAAACTGTGCTTCCTACACACACGGCCATATCTAGTTCAATTCTGTTTAGGAAACTGACAAGAACAGTAGATCCCCTTCAGTCCAATACACTGTACATGCTGGGGACAGACGCCATTACTATTTGCACTGTGTATGACAATGGGAGCACAATAGTGACTCTTCTTACCAGAAAACAGCTCTTGCTCGTAGGACCAGAAACTGCATGTGATTCAACTCCATTTAGGACTGGGAAACAAACGCAAGCTCTCCTTACAAGAAACACACTCTGCTTTTTAGAAAAGAGCACTCTTCTACTCTAATGTGTTACCTAAGGGGTCCGAAAAGTGAGCTTGCTCAAAACAAAAGAACTGTGTTTCCTACACACACAGGCCATATCTAGTTCAACTCTGCTTAGGAAACTGACAAGAACAGTAGCTCCTCTTCAGTCCAATACACTGTACTGGCTGGGAACAGACGTGAGTGCTATTTGCACTGTGTGTGGCAATGGGAGCACAATAGTGACTTTCCTTATCAGAAAACAACTCTTGCTTGTAGGACCAAAAACGGCATGTGATTCAACTCCATTTAGGACTGGGAAACAAACGCTAGCTCGCCTTACAAGAAACATACTCTGCTTTTGAGAAAAGAGCACTCTTCTACACTACTGTGTTTCCTATAGGGCAAAAACAGTGAGCTTGCTCAGAAAAAAAGAACTGTGCTTCCCACACACACGGGCTATATCTAGTTCAACTCTGCTTAGGAAACTGACAAGAACAGTAGCTCCTCTTCAGTCTAATACACTGTATTTGCTGGTAACAGATGCCCGTGCTACTTGCCCTGTGTATGACCGTGGGAGCACAATAGTGACTCTTCTTACCAGAAAACAACTCTTGCTCGTAGGACCAGAAACTGCATGTGATTCAAATCCATTTAGGACAGGGAAACTAACGCTAGCTCGCCTTACAAGAAACACACTATGCTTTTGAGAAAAGGGCACTCTTCTACTCTACGGTGTTTCCTATTGGGTCCGAACAGCGAGCTTGCTGAGAACAAAACAACTGTGCTTCCTACACACACGGGCCATATCTAGTTCAACTCTACTTAGGAAACTGACAAGAACAGTAGCTCCTCTTCAGTACAATACACTGTACTTGATGGGAACAGACGCGAGTGCTATTTGCACTGTTTATGGCAAAGGGAGCACAATAGTGATTTTCCTTACCAGAAAACATCCCTTGCTCATAGGACCAGAAACTGCATGTGATTCAACTCGATTTTGGACTGGGAAACAAATGCTAGCTCGCCTTACAAGAAAAACACTCTGCTTTTGAGAAAAGAGCACTATTCTACTCTAATGTGTTTCCTATATGGTCAGAACAGTGAGCTTGCTCAGAACAAAAGAACTGTGCTTCCTACACACGCGGCCATATCTAGTTCAATTCTGCATAGGAAACTGACAAGAACAGTCGATCCTCTTCAGTCCAATACACTGTACATGCTGGGAACAGACGCCAGTGCTATTGCCCAGTGTATGACAATGGGAGCGCAATAGTGACTCTTCTTACCAGAAAACAGCTCTTGCTTGTAGGACAAGAAACTGCATGTGATTCAACTCCATTTAGGACTGGGAAACAAACGCAAGCTCTCCTTACAAGAAACACACTCTGCTTTTGAGAAAAGAGCACTCTTCTACTCTAATGTGTTTCCTATGGGGTCCGAAAAATGAGCTTGCTCAGAACAAAAGAACTGTGCTTCCTACACACACGGGCCATATCTAGTTCAACTCTGCTTAGGAAACTGACAAGAACAGTAGCTCCTCTTCAGTCCAATACACTGTACTGGCTGGGAACAGACACGAGTGCTATTTGCACTGTGTGTGGCAATGGGAGCAAAATAGTGACTTTCCTTACCAGAAAACAACTCTTGCTCATAGGACGAAATATTGCATGGGATTCAACTACATTTAGGACTGGGAAACAAATGCTAGCTCGCCTAACAAGAAACACACTCTGCTTTTGAGAAAAGAGCACTCTTCTACTCTACTGTGTTTCCTATAGGGCCAAAACAGTGAGCTTGCTCAGAACAAAAGAACTGTGCTTCCTACACACACGGGTCACATATAGATCAATTCTGCTTAGGAAACTGACAAGAACAGTAGATCCTCTTAAGTCCAATACACTGTACATGCTGGGAACAGATGCCAGTGCTATATGCCCTGTGTATGACAATGGGAGCGCACTAGCAACTCTTCTTACCAGAAGACAACTCTTGCTCGTAGGACCAGAAACTGCATGTGATTCAACTCCATTTAGGACTGAGAAACAAACGCTAGCTCGCCTTACAAGAAACACACTCTGCTTTTGATAAAAGGGCACTCTTCCACTCTACTGTATTTCTTATGGGGTCCGAACAGTGAGCTTGCTCAGAAGAAAAGAAATGTGCTTCCTACACACACGGCCATAGCTAGTTCAATTCTGCTTAGGAAACTGACAAGAACAGTAGTTCCTCTTCTGTCCAATACACTGTACATGCTGGGAACAGACTCCAGTGCTATTTGCCCTGTGTATGACAATGGGAGCACAATAGTGACTCTTGATACCAGAAAACAACTCTTGCTCGTAAAACCAGAAACTGCAGGGGATTCAGCTCCATTTAGGACTGGGAAACAAACAATAGCTAGCCTTAAAAGAAACACACTCTGCTTTTGAGAAAAGAGCACTATTCTACTCTAATGTGTTTCCTTTATGGCCAGAACAGTGAGCTTGCTCAGAACAAAAGAACTGTGCTTCCTACACACATGGCCATATCTAGTTCAACTCTGCTTAGGAAACTGACAAGAACTGTAGATCCTCTTCAGTCCAATACAGTGTACATGCTGGGAACAGACGCCAGTGCTATTTGCCCTGTGTATGACAATGTGAGCGCAATAGTGACTCTTCTTACCAGAAAACAACTCTTGCTTGAAGGACCAGAAACTACATGTGATTCAACTCCATTTAGGACTGGGAAACAAACGCTAGCTCGCCTTACAAGAAACACACTCTGCTTTTGAGAAAAGAGCACTCTTCTACTCTACTGTGTTTCCTATGGGGTCCGAACAGTCAGCTTGCACAGAACAAAAGACCTGTGCTTCCTACACACACGGGCTATATCTAGTTCAACTCTGCTTAGGAAACTGACAAAAACAGTAGATCCTCTTCAGTCCAATACACTGTACATGCTGGGAACAGACGCCAGTGCTATTTGCACTGTGTATGGCAATGGGAGCGCAAGAGTGACTCTTCTTACCAGAAAACAACTCTTGCTCATAGGACCAGAAACTGCATGTGATTCAACTCCATTTAGGACTGGGAAACAAACGCGATCTTGCCTTACAAGAAACACACTCTACTTTTGAGAAAAGAACACTCTTCTACTCTGCTGTGTTTCCTATAGGGCCAAAACAGTGAACTTGCTCAGAACAAAAAAACTGTGCTTCCTACACACACGGCCATATCTAGTTCAATTCTGTTTAGGAAACTGACAAGAACAGTAGATCCCCTTCAGTCCAATACACTGTACATGCTGGGAACAGACGCCATTACTATTTGCACTGTGTATGACAATGGGAGCACAATAGTGACTCTTCTTACCAGAAAACAGCTCTTGCTCGTAGGACCAGAAACTGCATGTGATTCAACTCCATTTAGGACTGGGAAACAAACGCTAGCTCGCCTTACAAGAAACACACTCTGCTTTTGAGAAAAGAGCACTCTTCTACTCTAATGTGTTACCTAAGGGGTCCGAAAATTGAGCTTGCTCAAAACAAAAGAACTGTGTTTCCTACACACACAGGCCATATCTAGTTCAACTCTGCTTAGGAAACTGACAAGAACAGTAGCTCCTCTTCAGTCCAATACACTGTACTGGCTGGGAACAGACGTGAGTGCTATTTGCACTGTGTGTGGCAATGGGAGCACAATAGTGACTTTCCTTATCAGAAAACAACTCTTGCTTGTAGGACCAAAAACGGCATGTGATTCAACTCCATTTAGGACTGGGAAACAAACGCTAGCTCGCCTTACAAGAAACATACTCTGCTTTTGAGAAAAGAGCACTCTTCTACACTACTGTGTTTCCTATAGGGCAAAAACAGTGAGCTTGCTCAGAAAAAAAGAACTGTGCTTCCCACACACACGGGCTATATCTAGTTCAACTCTGCTTAGGAAACTGACAAGAACAGTAGCTCCTCTTCAGTCTAATACACTGTATTTGCTGGTAACAGATGCCCGTGCTACTTGCCCTGTGTATGACCGTGGGAGCACAATAGTGACTCTTCTTACCAGAAAACAACTCTTGCTCGTAGGACCAGAAACTGCATGTGATTCAAATCCATTTAGGACAGGGAAACTAACGCTAGCTCGCCTTACAAGAAACACACTATGCTTTTGAGAAAAGGGCACTCTTCTACTCTACGGTGTTTCCTATTGGGTCCGAACAGCGAGCTTGCTCAGAACAAAACAACTGTGCTTCCTACACACACGGGCCATATCTAGTTCAACTCTGCTTAGGAAACTGACAAGAACAGTAGCTCCTCTTCAGTACAATACACTGTACTTGATGGGAACAGACGCGAGTGCTATTTGCACTGTTTATGGCAAAGGGAGCACAATAGTGATTTTCCTTACCAGAAAACATCCCTTGCTCATAGGACCAGAAACTGCATGTGATTCAACTCGATTTTGGACTGGGAAACAAATGCTAGCTCGCCTTACAAGAAAAACACTCTGCTTTTGAGAAAAGAGCACTATTCTACTCTAATGTGTTTCCTATATGGTCAGAACAGTGAGCTTGCTCAGAACAAAAGAACTGTGCTTCCTACACACGCGGCCATATCTAGTTCAATTCTGCATAGGAAACTGACAAGAACAGTCGATCCTCTTCAGTCCAATACACTGTACATGCTGGGAACAGACGCCAGTGCTATTGCCCAGTGTATGACAATGGGAGCGCAATAGTGACTCTTCTTACCAGAAAACAGCTCTTGCTTGTAGGACAAGAAACTGCATGTGATTCAACTCCATTTAGGACTGGGAAACAAACGCAAGCTCTCCTTACAAGAAACACACTCTGCTTTTGAGAAAAGAGCACTCTTCTACTCTAATGTGTTTCCTATGGGGTCCGAAAAATGAGCTTGCTCAGAACAAAAGAACTGTGCTTCCTACACACACGGGCCATATCTAGTTCAACTCTGCTTAGGAAACTGACAAGAACAGTAGCTCCTCTTCAGTCCAATACACTGTACTGGCTGGGAACAGACACGAGTGCTATTTGCACTGTGTGTGGCAATGGGAGCAAAATAGTGACTTTCCTTACCAGAAAACAACTCTTGCTCATAGGACGAAATATTGCATGGGATTCAACTACATTTAGGACTGGGAAACAAATGCTAGCTCGCCTAACAAGAAACACACTCTGCTTTTGAGAAAAGAGCACTCTTCTACTCTACTGTGTTTCCTATAGGGCCAAAACAGTGAGCTTGCTCAGAACAAAAGAACTGTGCTTCCTACACACACGGGTCACATATAGATCAATTCTGCTTAGGAAACTGACAAGAACAGTAGATCCTCTTAAGTCCAATACACTGTACATGCTGGGAACAGATGCCAGTGCTATATGCCCTGTGTATGACAATGGGAGCGCACTAGCAACTCTTCTTACCAGAAGACAACTCTTGCTCGTAGGACCAGAAACTGCATGTGATTCAACTCCATTTAGGACTGAGAAACAAACGCTAGCTCGCCTTACAAGAAACACACTCTGCTTTTGATAAAAGGGCACTCTTCCACTCTACTGTATTTCTTATGGGGTCCGAACAGTGAGCTTGCTCAGAAGAAAAGAAATGTGCTTCCTACACACACGGCCATAGCTAGTTCAATTCTGCTTAGGAAACTGACAAGAACAGTAGTTCCTCTTCTGTCCAATACACTGTACATGCTGGGAACAGACTCCAGTGCTATTTGCCCTGTGTATGACAATGGGAGCACAATAGTGACTCTTGATACCAGAAAACAACTCTTGCTCGTAAAACCAGAAACTGCAGGGGATTCAGCTCCATTTAGGACTGGGAAACAAACAATAGCTAGCCTTAAAAGAAACACACTCTGCTTTTGAGAAAAGAGCACTATTCTACTCTAATGTGTTTCCTTTATGGCCAGAACAGTGAGCTTGCTCAGAACAAAAGAACTGTGCTTCCTACACACATGGCCATATCTAGTTCAACTCTGCTTAGGAAACTGACAAGAACTGTAGATCCTCTTCAGTCCAATACAGTGTACATGCTGGGAACAGACGCCAGTGCTATTTGCCCTGTGTATGACAATGTGAGCGCAATAGTGACTCTTCTTACCAGAAAACAACTCTTGCTTGAAGGACCAGAAACTACATGTGATTCAACTCCATTTAGGACTGGGAAACAAACGCTAGCTCGCCTTACAAGAAACACACTCTGCTTTTGAGAAAAGAGCACTCTTCTACTCTACTGTGTTTCCTATGGGGTCCGAACAGTCAGCTTGCACAGAACAAAAGACCTGTGCTTCCTACACACACGGGCTATATCTAGTTCAACTCTGCTTAGGAAACTGACAAAAACAGTAGATCCTCTTCAGTCCAATACACTGTACATGCTGGGAACAGACGCCAGTGCTATTTGCACTGTGTATGGCAATGGGAGCGCAAGAGTGACTCTTCTTACCAGAAAACAACTCTTGCTCATAGGACCAGAAACTGCATGTGATTCAACTCCATTTAGGACTGGGAAACAAACGCGATCTTGCCTTACAAGAAACACACTCTACTTTTGAGAAAAGAACACTCTTCTACTCTGCTGTGTTTCCTATAGGGCCAAAACAGTGAACTTGCTCAGAACAAAAAAACTGTGCTTCCTACACACACGGCCATATCTAGTTCAATTCTGTTTAGGAAACTGACAAGAACAGTAGATCCCCTTCAGTCCAATACACTGTACATGCTGGGAACAGACGCCATTACTATTTGCACTGTGTATGACAATGGGAGCACAATAGTGACTCTTCTTACCAGAAAACAGCTCTTGCTCGTAGGACCAGAAACTGCATGTGATTCAACTCCATTTAGGACTGGGAAACAAACGCTAGCTCGCCTTACAAGAAACACACTCTGCTTTTGAGAAAAGAGCACTCTTCTACTCTAATGTGTTACCTAAGGGGTCCGAAAATTGAGCTTGCTCAAAACAAAAGAACTGTGTTTCCTACACACACAGGCCATATCTAGTTCAACTCTGCTTAGGAAACTGACAAGAACAGTAGCTCCTCTTCAGTCCAATACACTGTACTGGCTGGGAACAGACGTGAGTGCTATTTGCACTGTGTGTGGCAATGGGAGCACAATAGTGACTTTCCTTATCAGAAAACAACTCTTGCTTGTAGGACCAAAAACGGCATGTGATTCAACTCCATTTAGGACTGGGAAACAAACGCTAGCTCGCCTTACAAGAAACATACTCTGCTTTTGAGAAAAGAGCACTCTTCTACACTACTGTGTTTCCTATAGGGCAAAAACAGTGAGCTTGCTCAGAAAAAAAGAACTGTGCTTCCCACACACACGGGCTATATCTAGTTCAACTCTGCTTAGGAAACTGACAAGAACAGTAGCTCCTCTTCAGTCTAATACACTGTATTTGCTGGTAACAGATGCCCGTGCTACTTGCCCTGTGTATGACCGTGGGAGCACAATAGTGACTCTTCTTACCAGAAAACAACTCTTGCTCGTAGGACCAGAAACTGCATGTGATTCAAATCCATTTAGGACAGGGAAACTAACGCTAGCTCGCCTTACAAGAAACACACTATGCTTTTGAGAAAAGGGCACTCTTCTACTCTACGGTGTTTCCTATTGGGTCCGAACAGCGAGCTTGCTCAGAACAAAACAACTGTGCTTCCTACACACACGGGCCATATCTAGTTCAACTCTGCTTAGGAAACTGACAAGAACAGTAGCTCCTCTTCAGTACAATACACTGTACTTGATGGGAACAGACGCGAGTGCTATTTGCACTGTTTATGGCAAAGGGAGCACAATAGTGATTTTCCTTACCAGAAAACATCCCTTGCTCATAGGACCAGAAACTGCATGTGATTCAACTCGATTTTGGACTGGGAAACAAATGCTAGCTCGCCTTACAAGAAAAACACTCTGCTTTTGAGAAAAGAGCACTATTCTACTCTAATGTGTTTCCTATATGGCCAGAACAGTGAGCTTGCTCAGAACAAAAGAACTGTGCTTCCTACACACGCGGCCATATCTAGTTCAATTCTGCATAGGAAACTGACAAGAACAGTCGATCCTCTTCAGTCCAATACACTGTACATGCTGGGAACAGACGCCAGTGCTATTGCCCAGTGTATGACAATGGGAGCGCAATAGTGACTCTTCTTACCAGAAAACAGCTCTTGCTCGTAGGACCAGAAACTGCATGTGATTCAACTCCATTTAGGACTGGGAAACAAACGCAAGCTCTCCTTACAAGAAACACACTCTGCTTTTTAGAAAAGAGCACTCTTCTACTCTAATGTGTTTCCTATGGGGTCCGAAAAATGAGCTTGCTCAGAACAAAAGAACTGTGCTTCCTACACACACGGGCCATATCTAGTTCAACTCTGCTTAGGAAACTGACAAGAACAGTAGCTCCTCTTCAGTCCAATACACTGTACTGGCTGGGAACAGACGCGAGTGCTATTTGCACTGTGTGTGGCAATGGGAGCAAAATAGTGACTTTCCTACCAGAAAACGACTCTTGCTCGTAGGACCAGAAACTGCATGTGATTCAACTCCATTTAGAACTGGGAAACAAAGGCTAGCTCGCCTTACAAGAAACACACTCTACTTTTGAGAAACGATCACTCTTCTACTCTACTGTGTTTCCTATAGGGCCAGAACAGTGAGCATGCTAAGAACATAAGAACTGTGCTTCCTACACACACGGCCATAGCTAGTTCAATTCTGCTTAGGAAACTGACAAGAACAGTAGATCCTCTTCCGTCCAATACACTGTACATGCTGGGAACAGACGCCAGTGCTATTTGCCCTGTGTATGACAATGGGAGCACAATAGTGACTCTTGATACCAGAAAACAACTCTTTCTCGTAGGACCAGAAACTGCATGGGATTCAACTCCATTTAGGACTGGGAAACAAACAATAGCTAGCCTTAAAAGAAACACACTCTGCTTTGAGAAAAGAGCACTATTCTACTCTAATGTATTTCCTATATGGCCAGAAAAGTGAGCTTGCTCAGAACAAAAGAACTGTGCTTCCTACACACACGGCCATATCTAGTTCAACTCAGCTTAGGAAAATGACAAGAACAGTAGATCCTCTTCAGTCCAACACAGTGTACACGCTGGGAACAGACGCCAGGGCTATTTGCCCTGTGTATGACAATGGGAGCACAATAGTGTCTCTTCTTACCAGAAAACAACTCTTGCTCGTAGGACCAGAAACTGCATGTGATTCAACTCCATTTAGGACTGGGAAACAAACGCTAGCTCGCCTTACAAGAAACACACTCTGCTTTTGAGAAAAGACCACTCTTCTACTCTACTGTGTTTCCTATGGGGTCCGAACAGTCAGCTTGCTCAGAACAAAAGAGCTGTGTTTCCTACACACACGGGCTATATCTAGTTCAACTCTGCTTAGGAAACTGACAAGAACAGTTGATCCTCTTCAGTGCAATACACTGTACATGCTGGGAACAGACGCCAGTGCTATTTGCACTGTGTATGGCAATGGGAGTGCAAGAGTGACTCTTCTTACCAGAAAACAACTCTTGCTCGTAGGACCAGAAACTGAATGTGATTCAACACCATTTAGGACTGGGAAACAAACGCTAGCTTGCCTTACAAGAAACACACTCTACTTTTGAGAAAAGAACACTCTTCTACTCTGCTGTGTTTTCCATAGGGCCAAAACAGTGAGCTTGCAGGGAACAAAAAAACTGTGCTTCCTACACACACGGGCTATATCTAGTTCAACTCTGCTTAGGAAACTGACAAAAACAGTAGATCCTCTTCAGTCCAATACACTGTACATGCTGGGAACAGACGCCAGTGCTATTTGCACTGTGTATGGCAATGGGAGCTCAAGAGTGACTCTTCTTACCAGAAAACAACTCTTGCTCGTAGGACCAGAAACTGCATGTGATTCAACTCCATTTAGGAGTGGAAAACAAATGCTAGCTTGCCTTACAAGAAACACACTCTACTTTTGAGAAAAGAACACTCTTCTACTCTGCTGTGTTTCCTATAGGGCCAAAACCGTGAGCTTGCTCAGAACAAAAAAACTGTGCTTCCTACATACACGGCCATATCTAGTTCAATTCTGTTTAGGAAACTGACAAGAACAGTAGATCCCCTTCAGTCCAATACACTGTACATGCTGGGAACAGACGCCATTACTATTTGCACTGTGTATGACAATGGGAGCACAATAGTGACTCTTCTTACCAGAAAACAGCTCTTGCTCGTAGGACCAGAAACTGCATGTGATTCAACTCCATTTAGGACTGGGAAACAAACGCAAGCTCTCCTTACAAGAAACACACTCTGCTTTTTAGAAAAGAGCACTCTTCTACTCTAATGTGTTTCCTATGGGGTCCGAAAAGTGAGCTTGCTCAAAACAAAAGAACTGTGTTTCCTACACACACAGGCCATATCTAGTTCAACTCTGCTTAGGAAACTGACAAGAACAGTAGCTCCTCTTCAGTCCAATACACTGTACTGGCTCGGAACAGACGTGAATGCTATTTGCACTGTGTGTGGCAATGGGAGCACAATAGTGACTTTCCTTATCAGAAAACAACTCTTGCTTGTAGGACCAAAAACGGCATGTGATTCAACTCCATTTAGGACTGGGAAACAAACGCTAGCTTGCCTTACAAGAAACATACTCTGCTTTTGAGAAAAGAGCACTCTTCTACTCTACTGTGTTTCCTATAGGGCCAAAACAGTGAGCTTGCTCAGAAAAAAAGAACTGTGCTTCCTACACACACGGGCTATATCTAGTTCAACTCTGTTTAGGAAACTGACAAGAACAGTAGCTCCTCTTCAGTCTAATACACTGTATTTGCTGGGAACAGATGCCCGTGCAATTTGCCCTGTGTATGACCGTGGGAGCACAATAGTGACTCTTCTTACCAGAAAACAACTATTGCTTGTAGGACCAGAAACTGCATGTGATTCAAATCCATTTAGGACAGGGAAACTAACGCTAGCTCGCCTTACAAGAAACACACTATGCTTTTGAGAATAGGGCACTCTTCTACTCTATGGTGTTTCCTATTGGGTCTGAACAGCGAGCTTGCTCAGAACAAAACAACTGTGCTTCCTACACACACGGGCCATATCTAGTTCAACTCTGCTTAGGAAACTGACAAGAACAGTAGCTCCTCTTCAGTACAATACACTGTACTTGATGGGAACAGACGCCAGTGCTATTTGCACTGTTTATGGCAAAGGGAGCACAATAGTGATTTTCCTTACCAGAAAACATCCCTTGCTCATAGGACCAGAAACTGCATGTGATTCAACTCGATTTTGGACTGGGAAACAAACGCTAGCTCGCCTTACAAGAAACACACTCTGCTTTTGAGAAAAGAGCACTATTCTACTCTAATGTTTTTCCTATATGGCCAGAACAGTGAGCTTGCTCAGAACAAAAGAACTGTGCTTCCTACACACGCGGCCATATCTAGTTCAATTCTGCTTAGGAAACTGACAAGAACAGTCGATCCTCTTCAGTCCAATACACTGTACATGCTGGGAACAGACGCCAGTGCTATTTGCCCTGTGTATGACAATGGGAGCGCAATAGTGACTCTTCTTACCAGAAAACAGCTCTTGCTTGCAGGACGAGAAACTGCATGTGATTCAACTCCATTTAGGACTGGGAAACAAACGCAAGCTCTCCTTACAAGAAACACACTCTGCTTTTTTGAAAAGAGCACTCTTCTACTCTAATGTGTTTCCTATGGGGTCCGAAAAATGAGCTTGCTCAGAACAAAAGTACTGTGCTTCCTACACACACGGGCCATATCTAGTTCAACTCTGCTTAGGAAACTGACAAGAACAGTAGCTCCTCTTCAGTCCAATACACTGTACTGGCTGGGAACAGACGCGAGTGCTATTTGCACTGTGTGTGGCAATGGGAGCACAATAGTGACTTTCCTACCAGAAAACGACTCTTGCTCGTAGGACCAGAAACTGCATGTGATTCAACTCCATTTAGACCTGGGAAACAAAGGCTAGCTCGCCTTACAAGAAACACACTCTACTTTTGAGAAATGATCACTCTTCTACTCTACTGTGTTTCCTATAGGGCCAGAACAGTGAGTATGCTAAGAACATAAGAACTGTGCTTCCTACACACACGGCCATATCTAGTTCAATTCTGCTTAGGAAACTGACAAGAACAGTAGATCCTCTTCAGTCCAATACACTGTACATGCTGGGAACAGACGACAGTGCTATTTGCCCTGTGTATGACAATGGGAGCACAATAGTGACTCTTCTTACCAGAAAACAACTCTTGCTCGTTGGACCAGAAACTGCATGTGATTCAAATCCATTTAGGACAAAGAAACAAACGCTAGCTCGCCTTACAAGAAACACACTATGCTTTTGAGAAAAGGGCACTCTTCTTCACTACGGTGTTTCCTATTGGGTCCGAACAGCGAGCTTGCTCAGAACAAAACAACTGTGCTTCCTACACACACGGGCCATATCTAGTTCAACTCTGCTTAGGAAACTGACAAGAACAGTAGCTCCTCTTCAGTTCAATACACTGTACTTGATGGGAACAGACGCGAGTCCTATTTGCGCTGTGTGTGGCAATGGGAGCACAATAGTGACTTTCCTTACCAGAAAACAACTCTTGCTTGTAGGACCAAAAACTGCATGTGATTCAACTCCATTTAGGACTGGGAAGCAAATGCTAGCTCGCCTTACAAGAAACACACTCTGCTTTTGAGAAAAGGGCACTCTTCCACTCTACTGTATTTCCTATGGGGTCCGAACAGTGAGCTTGCTCAGAAGAAAAGAAATGTGCTTCCTACACACACGGCCATAGCTAGTTCAATTCTGCTTAGGAAACTGACAAGAACAGTAGATCCTCTTCCGTCCAATACACTGTACATGCTGGGAACAGACGCCAGTGCTATTTGCCCTGTGCATGACAATGGGAGCACAATAGTGACTCTTGATACCAGAAAACAGCTCTTGCTCGTAGGACCAGAAACTGCATGGGATTCAACTCCATTTAGGACTGGGAAACAAACAATAGCTAGCCTTAAAAGAAACACACTCTGCTTTTGAGAAAAGAGCACTATTCTACTCTAATGTATTTCCTATATGGCCAGAAAAGTGAGCTTGCTCAGAACAAAAGAACTGTGCTTCCTACACACACGGCCATATCTAGTTCAACTCAGCTTAGGAAAATGACAAGAACAGTAGATCCTCTTCAGTCCAACACAGTGTACATGCTGGGAACAGACGCCAGTGCTATTTGCCCTGTGTATGACAATGGGAGCACAATAGTGTCTCTTCTTACCAGAAAGCAACTCTTGCTCGTAGGACCAGAAACTGCATGTGATTCAACTCCATTTAGGACTGGGAAACAAACGCTAGCTCGCCTTACAAGAAACACACTCTGCTTTTGAGAAAAGAGCACTCTTCTACTCTACTGTGTTTCCTATGGGGTCCGAACAGTCAGCTTGCTCAGAACAAAGGAGCTGTGCTTCCTACACACACGGGCTATATCTAGTTCAACTCTGCTTAGGAAACTGACAAGAACAGGTGATCCTCTTCAGTGCAATACACTGTACATGCTGGCAACAGACGCCAGTGCTATTTGCACTGTGTATGGCAATGCGAGTGCAAGAGTGACTCTTCTTACCAGAAAACAACTCTTGCTCGTAGGACCAGAAACTGAATGTGATTCAACACCATTTAGGACTGGGAAACAAACGCTAGCTTGCCTTACAAGAAACACACTCTACTTTTGAGAAAAGAACACTCTTCTACTCTGCTGTGTTTTCTATAGGGCCAAAACAGTGAGCTTGCAGGGAACAAAAAAACTGTGCTTCCTACACACAGGGCCATATCTAGTTCAATTCTGTTTAGGAAACTGACAAGAACAGTAGATCCCCTTCAGTCCAATACACTGCACATGCTGGGAACAGACGCCAGTGCTATTTGCACTGTGTATGACAATGGGAGCACAATAGTGACTCTTCTTACCAGAAAACAGCTCTTGCTCTTAGGACCAGAAACTGCATGTGATTCAACTCCATTTAGGACTGGGAAACAAACGCTAGCTCTCCTTACAAGAAAAACACTCTGCTTTTTAGAAAAGAGCACTCTTCTACTCTAATGTGTTTCCTATGGGGTCCGAAAAATGAGCTTGTTCAGAACAAAAGAACTGTGCTTCCTACACACACGGGCCATATCTAGTTCAACTCTGCTTAGGAAACTGACAAGAACAGTTGATCCTCTTCAGTGCAATACACTGTACATGCTGGGAACAGACGCCAGTGCTATTTGCACTGTGTATGGCAATGGGAGTGCAAGAGTGACTCTTCTTACCAGAAAACAACTCTTGCTCGTAGGACCAGAAACTGAATGTGATTCAACACCATTTAGGACTGGGAAACAAACGCTAGCTTGCCTTACAAGAAACACACTCTACTTTTGAGAAAAGAACACTCTTCTACTCTGCTGTGTTTTCTATAGGGCCAAAACAGTGAGCTTGCAGGGAACAAAAAAACTGTGCTTCCTACACACACGGGCTATATCTAGTTCAACTCTGCTTAGGAAACTGACAAAAACAGTAGATCCTCTTCAGTCCAATACACTGTACATGCTGGGAACAGACGCCAGTGCTATTTGCACTGTGTATGGCAATGGGAGCGCAAGAGTGACTCTTCTTACCAGAAAACAACTCTTGCTCGTAGGACCAGAAACTGCATGTGATTCAACTCCATTTAGGACTGGGAAACAAACGCTAGCTTGCCTTACAAGAAACACACTCTACTTTTGAGAAAAGAACACTCTTCTACTCTGCTGTGTTTCCTATAGGGCCAAAACAGTGAGCTTGCTCAGAACAAAAAAACTGTGCTTCCTACATACACGGCCATATCTAGTTCAATTCTGTTTAGGAAACTGACAAGAACAGTAGATCCCCTTCAGTCCAATACACTGTACATGCTGGGAACAGACGCCATTACTATTTGCACTGTGTATGACAATGGGAGCACAATAGTGACTCTTCTTACCAGAAAACAGCTCTTGCTCGTAGGACCAGAAACTGCATGTGATTCAACTCCATTTAGGACTGGGAAACAAACGCAAGCTCTCCTTACAAGAAACACACTCTGCTTTTTAGAAAAGAGCACTCTTCTACTCTAATGTGTTTCCTATGGGGTCCGAAAAGTGAGCTTGCTCAAAACAAAAGAACTGTGTTTCCTACACACACAGGCCATATCTAGTTCAACTCTGCTTAGGAAACTGACAAGAACAGTAGCTCCTCTTCAGTCCAATACACTGTACTGGCTCGGAACAGACGTGAATGCTATTTGCACTGTGTGTGGCAATGGGAGCACAATAGTGACTTTCCTTATCAGAAAACAACTCTTGCTTGTAGGACCAAAAACGGCATGTGATTCAACTCCATTTAGGACTGGGAAACAAACGCTAGCTCGCCTTACAAGAAACATACTCTGCTTTTGAGAAAAGAGCACTCTTCTACTCTACTGTGTTTCCTATAGGGCCAAAACAGTGAGCTTGCTCAGAAAAAAAGAACTGTGCTTCCTACACACACGGGCTATATCTAGTTCAACTCTGTTTAGGAAACTGACAAGAACAGTAGCTCCTCTTCAGTCTAATACACTGTATTTGCTGGGAACAGATGCCCGTGCAATTTGCCCTGTGTATGACCGTGGGAGCACAATAGTGACTCTTCTTACCAGAAAACAACTATTGCTTGTAGGACCAGAAACTGCATGTGATTCAAATCCATTTAGGACAGGGAAACTAACGCTAGCTCGCCTTACAAGAAACACACTATGCTTTTGAGAATAGGGCACTCTTCTACTCTATGGTGTTTCCTATTGGGTCTGAACAGCAAGCTTGCTCAGAACAAAACAACTGTGCTTCCTACACACACGGGCCATATCTAGTTCAACTCTGCTTAAGAAACTGACAAGAACAGTAGCTCCTCTTCAGTACAATACACTGTACTTGATGGGAACAGACGCCAGTGCTATTTGCACTGTTTATGGCAAAGGGAGCACAATAGTGATTTTCCTTACCAGAAAACATCCCTTGCTCATAGGACCAGAAACTGCATGTGATTCAACTCGATTTTGGACTGGGAAACAAACGCTAGCTCGCCTTACAAGAAACACACTCTGCTTTTGAGAAAAGAGCACTATTCTACTCTAATGTTTTTCCTATATGGCCAGAACAGTGAGCTTGCTCAGAACAAAAGAACTGTGCTTCCTACACACGCGGCCATATCTAGTTCAATTCTGCTTAGGAAACTGACAAGAACAGTCGATCCTCTTCAGTCCAATACACTGTACATGCTGGGAACAGACGCCAGTGCTATTTGCCCTGTGTATGACAATGGGAGCGCAATAGTGACTCTTCTTACCAGAAAACAGCTCTTGCTTGCAGGACGAGAAACTGCATGTGATTCAACTCCATTTAGGACTGGGAAACAAACGCAAGCTCTCCTTACAAGAAACACACTCTGCTTTTTTGAAAAGAGCACTCTTCTACTCTAATGTGTTTCCTATGGGGTCCGAAAAATGAGCTTGCTCAGAACAAAAGAACTGTGCTTCCTACACACACGGGCCATATCTAGTTCAACTCTGCTTAGGAAACTGACAAGAACAGTAGCTCCTCTTCAGTCCAATACACTGTACTGGCTGGGAACAGACGCGAGTGCTATTTGCACTGTGTGTGGCAATGGGAGCACAATAGTGACTTTCCTACCAGAAAACGACTCTTGCTCGTAGGACCAGAAACTGCATGTGATTCAACTCCATTTAGACCTGGGAAACAAAGGCTAGCTCGCCTTACAAGAAACACACTCTACTTTTGAGAAATGATCACTCTTCTACTCTACTGTGTTTCCTATAGGGCCAGAACAGTGAGTATGCTAAGAACATAAGAACTGTGCTTCCTACACACACGGCCATATCTAGTTCAATTCTGCTTAGGAAACTGACAAGAACAGTAGATCCTCTTCAGTCCAATACACTGTACATGCTGGGAACAGACGACAGTGCTATTTGCCCTGTGTATGACAATGGGAGCACAATAGTGACTCTTCTTACCAGAAAACAACTCTTGCTCGTTGGACCAGAAACTGCATGTGATTCAAATCCATTTAGGACAAAGAAACAAACGCTAGCTCGCCTTACAAGAAACACACTATGCTTTTGAGAAAAGGGCACTCTTCTTCACTACGGTGTTTCTATTGGGTCCGAACAGCGAGCTTGCTCAGAACAAAACAACTGTGCTTCCTACACACACGGGCCATATCTAGTTCAACTCTGCTTAGGAAACTGACAAGAACAGTAGCTCCTCTTCAGTTCAATACACTGTACTTGATGGGAACAGACGCGAGTCCTATTTGCGCTGTGTGTGGCAATGGGAGCACAATAGTGACTTTCCTTACCAGAAAACAACTCTTGCTTGTAGGACCAAAAACTGCATGTGATTCAACTCCATTTAGGACTGGGAAGCAAATGCTAGCTCGCCTTACAAGAAACACACTCTGCTTTTGAGAAAAGGGCACTCTTCCACTCTACTGTATTTCCTATGGGGTCCGAACAGTGAGCTTGCTCAGAAGAAAAGAAATGTGCTTCCTACACACACGGCCATAGCTAGTTCAATTCTGCTTAGGAAACTGACAAGAACAGTAGATCCTCTTCCGTCCAATACACTGTACATGCTGGGAACAGACGCCAGTGCTATTTGCCCTGTGCATGACAATGGGAGCACAATAGTGACTCTTGATACCAGAAAACAGCTCTTGCTCGTAGGACCAGAAACTGCATGGGATTCAACTCCATTTAGGACTGGGAAACAAACAATAGCTAGCCTTAAAAGAAACACACTCTGCTTTTGAGAAAAGAGCACTATTCTACTCTAATGTATTTCCTATATGGCCTGAAAAGTGAGCTTGCTCAGAACAAAAGAACTGTGCTTCCTACACACACGGCCATATCTAGTTCAACTCAGCTTAGGAAAATGACAAGAACAGTAGACCCTCTTCAGTCCAACACAGTGTACATGCTGGGAACAGACGCCAGTGCTATTTGCCCTGTGTATGACAATGGGAGCACAATAGTGTCTCTTCTTACCAGAAAGCAACTCTTGCTCGTAGGACCAGAAACTGCATGTGATTCAACTCCATTTAGGACTGGGAAACAAACGCTAGCTCGCCTTACAAGAAACACACTCTGCTTTTGAGAAAAGAGCACTCTTCTACTCTACTGTGTTTCCTATGGGGTCCGAACAGTCAGCTTGCTCAGAACAAAGGAGCTGTGCTTCCTACACACACGGGCTATATCTAGTTCAACTCTGCTTAGGAAACTGACAAGAACAGGTGATCCTCTTCAGTGCAATACACTGTACATGCTGGCAACAGACGCCAGTGCTATTTGCACTGTGTATGGCAATGCGAGTGCAAGAGTGACTCTTCTTACCAGAAAACAACTCTTGCTCGTAGGACCAGAAACTGAATGTGATTCAACACCATTTAGGACTGGGAAACAAACGCTAGCTTGCCTTACAAGAAACACACTCTACTTTTGAGAAAAGAACACTCTTCTACTCTGCTGTGTTTTCTATAGGGCCAAAACAGTGAGCTTGCAGGGAACAAAAAAACTGTGCTTCCTACACACAGGGCCATATCTAGTTCAATTCTGTTTAGGAAACTGACAAGAACAGTAGATCCCCTTCAGTCCAATACACTGCACATGCTGGGAACAGACGCCAGTGCTATTTGCACTGTGTATGACAATGGGAGCACAATAGTGACTCTTCTTACCAGAAAACAGCTCTTGCTCTTAGGACCAGAAACTGCATGTGATTCAACTCCATTTAGGACTGGGAAACAAACGCAAGCTCTCCTTACAAGAAAAACACTCTGCTTTTTAGAAAAGAGCACTCTTCTACTCTAATGTGTTTCCTATGGGGTCCGAAAAATGAGCTTGTTCAGAACAAAAGAACTGTGCTTCCTACACACACGGGCCATATCTAGTTCAACTCTGCTTAGGAAACTGACAAGAACAGTAGCTCCTCTTCAGTCCAATACACTGTACTGGCTGGGACCAGACGCGAGTGCTATTTGCACTGTGTGTGGCAATGGGAGCAAAATAGTGACTTTACTACCAGAAAACGACTCTTGCTCGTAGGACCAGAAACTGCATGTGATTCAACTCCATTTAGAACTGGGAAACAAAGGCTAGCTCGCCTTACAAGAAACACACTCTACTTTTGAGAAACGATCACTCTTCTACTCTACTGTGTTTCCTATAGGGCCAGAACAGTGAGCATGCTAAGAACATAAGAACTGTGCTTCCTACACACACGGCCATATCTAGTTCAATTCTGCTTAGGAAACTGACAAGAACAGTAGATCCTCTTCAGTCCAATACACTGTACATGCTGGGAACAGACGACAGTGCTATTTGCCCTGTGTATGAAAATGGGAGCACAATAGTGACTCTTCTTACCAGAAAACAACTCTTGCTCGTTGGACCAGAAACTGCATGTGATTCAAATCCATTTAGGACAAAGAAACAAACGCTAGCTCGCCTTACAAGAAACACACTATGCTTTTTAGAAAAGGGCACTCTTCTTCTCTCCGGTGTTTCCTATTGGGTCCGAACAGCGAGCTTGCTCAGAACAAAACAACAGTGCTTCCTACACACACGGGCCATATCTAGTTCAACTCTGCTTAGGAAACTGACAAGAACAGTAGCTCCTCTTCAGTACAATACACTGTACTTGATGGGAACAGACGCGAGTCCTATTTGCGCTGTGTGTGGCAATGGGAGCACAATAATGACTTTCCTTACCAGAAAACAACTCTTGCTTGTAGGACCAAAAACTGCATGTGATTCAACTCCATTTAGGACTGGGAAGCAAACGCTAGCTCGCCTTACAAGAAACACACTCTGCTTTTGATAAAAGGGCACACTTCCACTCTACTGTATTTCCTATGGGGTCCGAACAGTGAGCTTTCTCAGAAGAAAAGAAATGTGCTTCCTACACACGGCCATAGCTAGTTCAATTCTGCTTAGGAAACTGACAAGAACAGTAGATCCTCTTCCGTCCAATACACTGTACATGCTGGGAACAGACGCCAGTGCTATTTGCCCTGTGTATGACAATGGGAGCACAATAGTGACTCTTGATACCAGAAAACAACTCTTGCTCGTAGGACCAGAAACTGCATGGGATTCAACTCCATTTAGGACTGGGAAACAAACAATAGCTAGCCTTAAAAGAAACACACTCTGCTTTTGAGAAAAGAGCACTATTCTACTCTAATGTATTTCCAATATGGCCAGAAAAGTGAGCTTGGTCAGAACAAAAGAACTGTGCTTCCTACACACACGGCCATAGCTAGTTCAACTCAGCTTAGGAAAATGACAAGAACAGTAGATCCTCTTCAGTCCAACACAGTGTACATGCTGGGAACAGACGCCAGTGCTATTTGCCCTGTGTATGACAATGTGAGCACAATAGTGTCTCTTCTTACCAGAAAACAACTCTTGCTCGTAGGACCAGAAACTGCATGTGATTCAACTCCATTTATGACTGGGAAACAAATGCTAGCTCGCCTTACAAGAAACACACTCTGCTTTTGAGAAAAGAGCACTCTTCTACTCTACTGTGTTTCCTATGGGGTCCGAACAGTCAGCTTGCCTAGAACAAAAGAGCTGTGCTTCCTACACACACGGGCTATATCTAGTTCAACTCTGCTTAGGAAACTGACAAGAACAGTTGATCCTCTTCAGTCCAATACACTGTATTTGCTGGGAACAGACGCCAGTGCTATTTGCCCTGTGTATGACAGAGGGAGCACAATAGTGACTCTTCTTACCAGAAAACAATTCTTGCTCGTAGGACCAGAAACTCTATGTGTTTCAACTCCCATTTAGGACTGGAAAACAAACGCTAGCTTGCCTTACAAGCAACACACTCTGCTTTTGAGAAAAGAGCACTCTTCTACTCTACTGTGTTTCCTATAGGGCCAGAATAGTGAGCTAGCTCAGAACAAAAGAACTGTGCTTCCTACACACACGGCCATATCTAGTTCAATTCTGCTTAGGAAACTGACAAGAACAGTAGATCCTCTTCAGTCCAATACACTGTACATGCTGGGAACAGACGACAGTGCTATTTGCTTTTTGTATGACAATGGGAGCACAATAGTGACTCTTCTTACCAGAAAACAACTATTGCTCGTAGGACCAGAAACTGCATGTGATTCAACTCTATTTAGGACTGGGAAACAAAGGCTAGCTCGCCTTACAAGAAACAAACTCTGCTTTTTAGGAAAGAGCACTCTTCTACTCTAATGTGTTTCCTATGGGGTCCGAACAGTGAGCTTACTCAGTACAAAAGAACTGTGCTTCCTACACACACGGGCCATATCTAGTTCAACTCTGCATAAGAAACTTACAAGAACAGTAGCTCCTGTTCAGTCAAATGCACATTAATTCCTGGGAACAGACACCAGTGCTATTTGCACTGTGTATGGCAATGGGAGCGCAATAGTGACTCTTCTTACCAGAAAAAAACTTTTGCTCATAGGAGGAAATACTGCATGGGATTCAACTACATTTAGGACTGGGAAACAAACGCTAGCTCGCCGTACAAGAAACACACTCTGCTTTTGAGAAAAGGGCACTCTTCCACTCTACTGTATTTTCTATGGGGTCCGAACAGTGAGCTTGCTCAGAAGAAAAGAAATGTGCTTCCTACACACACGGCCATAGCTAGTTCAATTCTGCTTAGGAAACTGACAAGAACAGTAGATCCTCTTCCGTCCAATACACTGTACATGCTGGGAACAGACGCCAGTGCTATTTGCTCTGTGTATGACAATGGGAGCACAATAGTGACTCTTGATACCAGAAAACAGCTCTTGCTCGTAGGACCAGAAACTGCATGTGATTCAACTCCATTTAGGACTGGGAAACAAACGCTAGCTCGCCTTACAAAAAACAAACTCTGCTTTTTAGGAAAGAGCACTCTTCTACTCTAATGTGTTTCCTATGGGGTCCGAAGAGTGAGCTTGCTCAGAACAAAAGAACTGTGCTTCTTACACACACGGGCATATCTAGTTCAACTCTACTTAGGAGACTGACAAGAACAGTATATCCTCATCAGTCCAATACACTGTACATGCTGGGAAGAGACGCCAGTGCTATTTGTCCTGTGTATGACAATGGGAGCGCAATAGTGACTCTTCTTACCTGAAAACAACTCTTGCTCGTTGGACCAGAAACTGCATGGATTCAAATCCATTTAGGACAGGGAAACAAACGCTATCTCGCCTTACAAGAAACACACTATGCTTTTGAGAAAAGGGCACTCTTCTACTCTATGGTGTTTCATATGGTGTCCGAACAGCCAGCTTCCTCACAACAAAAGAACTGTGCTTCCTACACACACGGGCTATATCTAGTATAACTCTGCTTAGGAAACTGACAAGAACAGTAGCTCCTCTTCAGTCCAATGCACTGTACTTGATGGGAACAGACGCGAGTCCTATTTGCACTGTGTGTGGCAATGGGAGCACAATAGTGTCTCTTCTTACCAGAAAACAACTCTTGCTCGTTGGACCAGAAACTGCATGTGATTCAACTCCATTTAGGACTGAGAAACAAACGCTATCTCGCCTTACAAGAAACACACTCTGCTTTTGAGAAACGGGCACTCTTCCACTCTACTGTATTTCCTATGGGGTCCGAATAGTGAGCTTGCTCAGAAGAAAAGAACTGTGCTTCCTATACACACGGCCATAGCTAGTTCAATTCTGCTTAGGAAACTGACAAGAACAGTAGATCCTCTTCCGTCCAATACACTGTACATGCTGGGAACTGACGCCAGTGCTATTTGCCCTGTGTATGAATATGGGAGCACAATAGTGACTCTTGATACCAGAAAACAACTCTTGCTCATAGGACCAGAAACTGCATGGGATTCAACTCCATTTAGGACTGGGAAACAAACGCTAGCTCGCCTTACAAGAAACACACTCTGCTTTTGAGAAAAGAGCACTATTCTACTCTAATGTGTTTCCTATATGGCCAGAACAGTGAGCTTGCTCAGAACAAAAGAACTGTGCTTCCTACACACACGGCCATAGCTAGTTCAACTCTGCTTAGGAAACTGACAAGAACAGTAGCTCCTATTCAGTCCAATACACAGTACTTGCTGGGAACAGACGCGAGTGCTATTTGCACTGTGTATGGTATTTGGAGCGCAATAGTGACTCTTCTTAACAGAAAACAACTCTTGCTCGTAGGACCAAAAACTGCCTGTGACTCAACTCCATTTAGGACTGGGAAACAAATGCAAGCTCGCCTTACAAGAAACACACTCTGCTTTAGAGAAAAGAGCACTCTTCTTCTCTACTGTGTTTCCTAAAGGGCCAGAACAGTGAGCTTGATCAGAACATAATAACTCTGCTTCCTTAACACACGGGCCATATCTAGTTCAACTCTGCTTATGAAACTGACAAGAACAGTAGCTCCTCTTCAGTCCAATACACTGTACTTGCGGGGAAGAGACGCGAGTGCTATTTGCACTGTGTATGGCAATTGGAGCACAATAGTGACTCATCTTACCAGAAAACAACTCTTGCTCTTAGGACAAAAAACTGCATGTGACTCAACTCCATTTAGGACTGGGAAACAAACGCTACCTCACCTTACAAGAAACACACTCTGCTTTTGAGAAAAGAGCACTCTTCTACTCTACTGTGTTTCCTATGGGGTCTGAACAGTGAGCTTGCTCAGAACAAAAGAACTGTGCTTCCTGCACACGGCCATATCTAGTTCAATTCTGCTTAGGAACCTGACAAGAACAGTAGATCCTCTTCAGTCCAATACACTGTACTTGCTGGGAACAGACGCCAGGGCTATTTGTCCTGTGTATGACAATGGCTGCGCAATAGTGACTCTTCTTACCATAAAACAACTCTTGCACGTAGGACCAGAAACTGTATGTGATTCAACTCCATTTAGGACTGGGAAACAAACGCTAGCTCGCCTTACAAGAAACACATTCTGCTTTAGAGAAAAGAGCACTCATCTACTCTACTGTGTTTCCTATAGGGCCAGAACAGTGAGCTTGCTCAGAACAAAAGAACTGTGCTTCCTACACACACGGGCCATATCTAGTTCAATTCTGCTTAGGAAACTGACAAGAACAGTAGCTCCTCTTCTGTCCGATACACTGTACTTGCTGGGAATCGACGCGAGTGCTATTTGCAGTGTGTATTGCAATGGGAGCACAATAGTGACTTTCCTACCAGAAAACAACTCTTGCTCGTAGGACCAGAAACTGCATGTGATTCAACTCCATTTAGGACTGGGAAACAAATGCTAGCTTGCCTTACATGAAACACACTCTGCTTTTGAGAAAAGAGCACTCTTCTACTCTACTGTGTTTCTTATGGGGTCCGAACAGTGAGCTTGCTCAGAACAAAAGAACTGTGCTTCTTACACACACGGGCCATATCTAGTTCAACTCTGCTTAGGAAACTGACAAGAACAGTAGCTCCTCTTCAGTCCGATACACTGTACTTGCTGGGAACAGACGCGAGTGCTATTTGCACTGTGTATGGCAATGGGAGCGCAATAGTGACTTTCCTTCCAGAAAACAACTCTTGCTCGTGGGACCACAAACTGCATGTGATTCAACGCCATTTAGGACTGGGAAACAAATGCTCACACGCCTAAGAAGAAACACACTCTGCTTTTGAGAAAAGAGCACTCTTCTACTCTACTGTGTTTCCTATAGGGCAAGAACAGTGAGCTTGCTCAGAACAAATGAACTGTGCTTCCTCGACACACGGGCCATATCTAGTTCAACTCTGCTTAGGAGACTGACAAGAACAGTAGCTCCTCTTCAGTCCAATGCACTATACTTGCTGGGAACAGACGCGAGTGCTATTTGCACTGTGTATGGCAATGAGAGCACAATAGTGGCTTTCCTTACCAGAAAACAACTCTTGCTCGTAGGACCAGAAACTGCATGTGATTCAACTCCACTTAGGACTGTGAAACAAACGCTAGCTCGCCTTACAAGAAACACACTCTGCTTTTGAGAAAATAGCACTCTTCTGCTCTACTCTGTTTCCTATGGGGTCCAAACAGTGAACTTGCTCAGAACAAAAGAACTGTGCTTCCTACACACATGGACCATATCTAGTTCAACTCTGCTTAGGAAACTGACAAGAATAGTAGCTCCCATTCAGTCCAATACACAGTGCTTGCTGGGAACAGACGCGAGTGCTATTTGCACTGTGTTTGGCATTTGGAGCGCAATAGTGACTCTTCTTACCAGAAAACAACTCTTGCTCATAGGACAAGAAACTGCCTGTGACTCAACTCCATTTAGGACTGGGAAACAAACGCGAGCTCGCCTTACAAGAAACACACTCTGCTTTAGAGAAAAGAGCACTCTTCTTCTCTACTGTGTTTCCTATAGGGCCAGAACAGTGAGCTTGCTCAGAACATAATAACTCTGCTTCCTTCACACACGGGCCATATCTAGTTAAACTCTGCTTAGGAAACTGACAAGAACAGTAGCTCCTCTTCAGTCCAATACACTGTACTTGCGGGGAAGAGACACGAGTGCTATTTGCACTGTGTATGGCAATGGGAGCACAATAGTGACTCGTCTTACCAGAAAACAACTCTTGCTCTTAGGACAAAAAACTGCATGTGACTCAACTCCATTTAGGACTGGGTAATAAACGCTAGCTCAACTTCCAAGAAACACACTCTGCTTTTGAGAAAAGAGCACTCTTCTACTCTACTGTGTTTCCTATGGGGTCCGAACAGTGAGCTTGCTCAGAACAAAAGAACTGTGCTTCCTGCACACACGGCCATATCTAGTTCAATTCTGCTTAGGAACCTGACAAGAACAGTAGATCCTCTTCAGTCCAATACACTGTACTTGCTGGGAACAGACGCCAGGGCTATTTGTCCTGTGTATGACAATGGCTGCGCAATAGTGACTCTTCTTACCATAAAACAACTCTTGCACGTAGGACCAGAAACTGTATGTGATTCAACTCCATTTAGGACTGGGAAACAAACTCTAGCTCGCCTTACAAGAAACACATTCTGCTTTAGAGAAAAGAGCACTCACCTACTCTACTGTGTTTCCTATAGGGCCAGAACAGTGAGCTTGCTCAGAACAAGAGAACTGTGCTTCCTACACACACGGGCCATATCTAGTTCAACTCTGCTTAGGAAACTGACAAGAACAGTAGCTCCTCTTCAGTCCGATACACTGTACTTGCTGGGAACCGACGCGAGTGCTATTTGCACTGTGTATTGCAATGGGAGCTCAATAGTGACTTTCCTACCTGAAAACAACTCTTGCTCGTAAGACCAGAAACTGCATGTGATTCAACTCCATTTAGGACTGGGAAACAAATTCTAGCTTGCCTTACATGAAACACACTCTGCTTTTGAGAAAAGAGCACTCTTCTACTCCACTGTGTTTCCTATGGGGTCCAAACAGTGAGCTTGCTCAGAACAAAAGAACTGTGCTTCCTACACACACGGGCCATATCTAGTTCAACTCTGCTTAGGAAACTGACAAGAACAGTAGCTCCTCTTCAGTCCGATACACTGTACTTGCTGGGAAAAGACGCCAGTGCTATTTGCACTGTGTATGGCAATGGGAGTGCAAAATTGACTTTCCTTCCAGAAAACAACTCTTGCTCGTAGGACCACAAACTGCATGTGATTCAACGCCATTTAGGACTGGGAAACAAATGCTCGCACGCCTTACAAGAAACACACTCTGCTTTAGAGAAAAGAGCACTCTTGTATTCGACTGTGTTTCCTATGGGGTCGAAACAGTGAGCTAGCTCAGAACAAAAGAACTGTGCTTCCTACACACATGGACCATATGTAGTTCAACTCTGCTTAGGAAACTGACAAGAACAGTAGTTCCTATTCAGTCCAATACACTGTACTTGCTGGGAACAGACGCGAGTGCTTTTTGTCCTGTGTATGGCAATGGGAGCACATTAGTGACTCTTCTTACCAGAAAACAACTCTTGCTCGTAGGACCAAAAACTGCCTGTGACTCAACTCCATTTAGGACTGGGAAACAAACATGAGCTCGCCTTACAAGAAACACACTCTGCTTTAGAGAAAAGAGCACTCTTCTTCTCTACTGTGTTTCCTATAGGCCCAGAACAGTGAGCTTGCTCAGAACATAATAACTGTGCTTCCTACACACACGGGCCATATCTAGTTCAACTCTGCTTAGGAAACTGGACAAGAACAGTAGCTCCTCTTTAGTCCGATACAGTGTACTTGCTCAGAACAGACGCGAGTGCTACTTGCACTGGGTATGGCAATTGGAGCACAATAGTGACTCGTCTTACCAGAAAACAACTCTTGCTCGTAGGACAAAAAACTACATGTGACTCAACTCCATTTAGGACTGGGAAACAAACTCTAGCTCGCCTTACAAGAAACACAATCTGTTTTTGAGAAAAGAGCACTCTTCTACTCTACTGTGTTTCCTATAGGGCAAGAACAGTGAGCTTGCTCAGAACAAATGAACTGTGCTTCCTCGACACACGGGCCATATCTAGTTCAACTCTGCTTAGGAGACTGACAAGAACAGTAGCTCCTCTTCAGTCCAATGCACTGTACTTGCTGGGAACAGACGCGAGTGCTATTTGCACTGTGTATGGCAATGAGAGCACAATAGTGGCTTTCCTTACCAGAAAACAACTCTTGCTCATAGGACCAGAAACTGCATGTGATTCAACTCCATTTAGGACTGGGAAACAAACGCTAGCTCGCCTTACAAGAAACACACTTTGCTTTTGAGAAAAGAGCACTCTTCTGCTCTACTGTGTTTCCTATGGGGTCCAAACAGTGAGCTTGCTCAGAACAAAAGAACTGTGCTTCCTACACACATGGACCATATCTAGTTCAACTCTGCTTAGGAAACTGACAAGAACAGTAGCTCCTATTCAGTCCAATACACAGTGCTTGCTGGGAACAGACGCGAGTGCTATTTGCACTGTGTATGGCATTTGGAGCGCAATAGTGACTCTTCTTACCAGAAAACAACTCTTGCTCGTAGGACCAAAAACTGCCTGTGACTCAACTCCATTTAGGACTGGGAAACAAACGCGAGCTCGCCTTACAAGAAACACACTCTGCTTTAGAGAAAAGAGCACTCTTCTTCTCTACTGTGTTTCCTATAGGGCCAGAACAGTGAGCTTGCTCAGAACATATTAACTCTGCTTCCTTCACACACGGGCCATATCTAGTTAAACTCTGCTTAGGAAACTGACAAGAACAGTAGCTCCTCTTCAGTCCAATACCCTGTACTTGCGGGGAAGAGACACGAGTGCTATTTGCACTGTGTATGGCAATGGGAGCACAATAGTGAATCGTCTTACCAGAAAACATCTCTTGCTCTTAGGACAAAAAACTGCATGTGACTCAACTCCATTTAGGACTGGGAAACAAACGCTAGCTCGCCTTACAGGAAACACACTCTGTTTTGAGAAAAGAGCACTCTTCTACTCTACTGTGTTTCCTCTGGGGTCCGAACAGTGAGCTTGCTCAGAACAAAAGAACTGTGCTTCCTACATACACGGGTTATCTAGTTTAACTCTGCTTAGGAAACTGACAAGAACAGTAGCTCCTCTTCAGTCCAATACACTGTACTTGATGGGAACAGACGAGAGTCCTACTTGCACTGTGTGTGGCAATGGGAGCACAATAGTGTCTCTTCTTACCAGAAAACAACTCTTGCTCGTTGGACCAGAAACTGCATGTGATTCAAATCCATTTAGGACAGGGAAACAAACGCTAGCTCGCCTTACAAGAAACACACTATGCATTTGAGAAAAGGGCACTCTTCTACTCTACGGTGTTTCCTATTGAGTCTGAACACCGAGCTTGCTCAGAACAAAAGAACTGTGCTTCCTACACACACGGGCCATATCTAGTTCAACTCTGCTTAGGAAACTGACAAGAACAGTAGCTCCTCTTAAGTCCAATACACTGTACATGCTGGGAACAGATGCCAGTGCTATATGCCCTGTGTATGACAATGGGAGCACAATAGTGACTCTTGATACCAGAAAACAACTCTTGCTCGTAGGACCAGAAACTGCATGTGATTCAACTCCATTTAGGTCTGAGAAACAAACGCTAGCTCGCCTTACAAGAAACACACTCTGCTTTTGAGAAAAGGGCACTCTTCCACTCTACTGTATTTCCTATGGGGTCCGAACAGTGAGCTTGCTCAGAAGAAAAGAACTGTGCTTCCTACACACACGGCCATAGCTAGTTCAATTCTGCTTAGGAAACTGACAAGAACAGTAGATCCTCTTCCGTCCAATACACTGTACATGCTGGGAGCAGACGCCAGTGCTATTTGCACTGTGTATGGCAATGGGAGCACAATAGTGACTCTTGATACCAGAAAACAACTCTTGCTCGTAGGACCAGAAACTGCATGGGATTCAACTCCATTTAGGACTGGGAAACAAATGCTAGCTCGCCTTACAAGAAACACACTCTGCTTTTGAGAAAAGAGCACTCTTCTACTCCACTGTGTTTCCTATGGGGTCCAAACAGTGAGCTTGCTCAGAACAAAAGAACTGTGCTTCCTACACACATGGACCATATCTAGTTCAACTCTGCTTAGGAAACTGACAAGAACAGTAGCTCCTATTCAGTCCAATACACTGTGCTTGCTGGGAACAGACGCGAGTGCTATTTGCACTGTGTATGGCATTTGGAGCGCAATAGTGACTCTTCTTAACAGAAAACAACTCTTGCTCGTAGGACCAAAAACTGCCTGTGACTCAACTCCATTTAGGACTGGGAAACAAACGCGAGCTCGCCTTACAAGAAACACACTCTGCTTTAGAGAAAAGAGCACTCTTCTTCTCTGCTGTGTTTCCTATAGGCCCAGAACAGTGAGCTTGCTCAGAACATAATAACTGTGCTTCCTACACACACGGGACATATCTAGTTCAACTCTGCTTAGGAAATTGACAAGAACAGTAGCTCCTCTTCAGTCCGATACAGTGTACCTGCTGAGAACAGACGCGACTGCTACTTGCACTGGGTATGGCAATTGGAGCACAATAGTGACTCGTCTTACCAGAAAACAACTCTTGCTCTTAGGACAAAAAACTGCATGTGACTCAACTCCATTTAGTACTGGGAAACAAACTCTAGCTCGCCTTACAAGAAACACAATCTGTTTTTGAAAAAGAGCACTCTTCTACTCTACTGTGTTTCCTATAGGGCAAGAACAGTGAGCTTGCTCAGAACAAATGAACTGTGCTTCCTCGACACACGGGCCATATCTAGTTCAACTCTGCTTAGGAGATTGACAAGAACAGTAGCTCCTCTTCAGTCCAATGCACTGTACTTGCTGGGAACAGACGCGAGGGCTATTTGCACTGTGTATGGCAATGAGAGCGCAATAGTGGCTTTCCTTACCAGAAAACAACTCTTGCTCATAGGACCAGAAACTGCATGTGATTCAACTCCATTTAGGACTGGGAAACAAACGCTAGCTCGCCTTTCAAGAAACACACTCTGCTTTTGAGAAAAGAGCACTCTTCTACTCTACTGTGTTTCCTATGGTGTCCAAACAGTGAGCTTGCTCAGAACAAAAGAACTGTGCTTCCTACACACATGGACCATATCTAGTTCAACTCTGCTTAGGAAACTGACAAGAACAGTAGCTCCTATTCAGTCCAATACACAGTGCTTGCTGGGAACAGACGCGAGTGCTATTTGCACTGTGTATGGTATTTGGAGCGCAATAGTGACTCTTCTTAACAGAAAACAACTCTTGCTCGTAGGACCAAAAACTGCCTGTGACTCAACTCCATTTAGGACTGGGAAACAAATGCAAGCTCGCCTTACAAGAAACACACTCTGCTTTAGAGAAAAGAGCACTCTTCTTCTCTACTGTGTTTCCTATAGGCCCAGAACAGTGAGCTTGCTCAGAACATAATAACAGTGCTTCCTACACACACGGGCCATATCTAGTTCAACTCTGCTTAGGAAACTGACAAGAAGAGTAGCTCCTCTTCAGTCCGATACAGTGTACTTGCTGAGAACAGACGCGAGTGCTACTTGCACTGGGTATGGCAATTGGAGCACAATAGTAACTCGTCTTACCAGAAAACAACTCTTGCTCGTAGGACAAAAAACTGCATGTGATTCAACTCCATTTAGGACTGGGAAACAAACTCTAGCTCGCCTTACAAGAAACACAATCTGTTTTTGAGAAAAGAGCACTCTTCTACTCTACTGTGTTTCCTATAGGGCAAGAACAGTGAGCTTGCTCAGAACAAATGAACTGTGCTTCCTCGACACACGGGCCATATCTAGTTCAACTCTGCTTAGGAGAATGACAAGAACAGTAGCTCCTCTTCAGTCCAATGCACTGTACTTGCTGGGAACAGACGCGAGTGCTATTTGCACTGTGTATGGCAATGAGAGCGCAATAGTGGCTTTCCTTACCAGAAAACAACTCTTGCTCGTAGGACCAGAAACTGCATGTGATTCAACTCCATTTAGGACTGGGAAACAAACGCTAGCTCGCCTTACAGGAAACACACGCTGCTTTTGAGAAAAGAGCACTCTTCTACTCTACTGTGTTTCCTATGGGGTCCAAACAGTGAGCTTGCTCAGAACAAAAGAACTGTGCTTCTTACACACATGGACCATATCTAGTTCAACTCTGCTTAGGAAACTGACAAGAACAGTAGCTCCTATTCAGTCCAATACACAGTGCTTGCTGGGAACAGACGCGAGTGCTATTTGCACAGTGTATGGCATTTGGAGCGCAATAGTGACTCTTCTTACAAGAAAACAACTCTTGCTCTTAGGACCAAAAACTGCCTGTGACTCAACTCCATTTAGGACTGGGAAACAAATGCAAGCTCGCCTTACAAGAAACACACTCTGCTTTAGAGAAAAGAGCACTCTTCTTCTCTACTGTGTTTCCTATAGGGCCAGAACAGTGAGCTTGCTGAGAACATAATAACTCTGCTTCCTTCACACACGGGCCATATCTAGTTCAACTCTGTTTTGGAAACTGACAAGAACAGTAGCTCCTCTTCAGTCCAATACACTGTACTTGCGGGGAAGAGACACGAGTGCTATTTGTACTGTGTATGGCAATTGGAGCACAATAGTGACTCGTCTTACCAGAAAACAACTCTTGCTCTTAGGACAAAAAACTGCATGTGACTCAACTCCATTAAGGACTGGGAAACAAACGCTAGCTCACCTTACAAGAAACACACTCTGCTTTTGAGAAAAGAGCACTCTTCTACTCTACTGTGTTTCCTATGGGGTCCGAACAGTGAGCTTGCTCAGAACAAAAGAACTGTGCTTCCTGCACACACGGCCATATCTAGTTCAATTCTGCTTAGGAACCTGACAAGAACAGTAGATCCTCTTCAGTCCAATACACTGTACTTGCTGGGAACAGACGCCAGGGCTATTTGTCCTGTGTACGACAATGGCTGCGCAATAGTGACTCTTCTTACCATAAAACAACTCTTGCACGTAGGACCAGAAACTGTATGTGATTCAACTCCATTTAGGACTGGGAAACAAACGCTAGCTCGCCTTACAAGAAACACATTCTGCTTTAGAGAAAAGAGCACTCACCTACTATACTGTGTTTCCTATAGGGCCAGAACAGTGAGCTTGCTCAGAACAAGAGAACTGTGCTTCCTACACACACGGGCCATATCTAGTTCAACTCTGCTTAGGAAACTGACAAGAACAGTAGCTCCTCTTCAGTCCGATACACTGTACTTGCTGGGAACCGACGCGAGTGCTATTTGCACTGTGTATTGCAATGGGAGCTCAATAGTGACTTTCCTACCAGAAAACAACTCTTGCTCGTAAGACCAGAAACTGCATGTGATTCAACTCCATTTAGGACTGGGAAACAAATGCTAGCTTGCCTTACATGAAACACACTCTGCTTTTGAGAAAAGAGCACGCTTCTACTCTACTGTGTTTCCTATGGGGTCCGAACAGTGAGCTTGCTCAGAACAAAAGAACTGTGCTTCCTACACACACGGGCCATATCTAGTTCAACTCTGCTTAGGAAACTGACAAGAACAGTAGCTCCTCTTCAGTCCGATACACTGTACTTGCTGGGAACAGACGCCAGTGCTATTTGCACTGTGTATGGCAATGGGAGCGCAATATTGACTTTCCTTCCAGAAAACAACTCTTGCTCGTAGGACCACAAACTGCATGTGATTCAACGCCATTTAGGACTGGGAAACAATGCTCGCACGCCTTACAAGAAACACACTCTGCTTTAGAGAAAAGAGCACTCTTGTATTCTACTGTGTTTCCTATGGGGTCCAAACAGTGAGCTTGCTCAGAACAAAAGAACTGTGCTTCCTACACACATGGACCATATGTAGTTCAACTCTGCTTAGGAAACTGACAAGAACAGTAGTTCCTATTCAGTCCAATACACTGTACTTGCTGGGAACAGACGCGAGTGCTATTTGTCCTGTGTATGGCAATGGGAGCGCATTAGTGACTCTTCTTACCAGAAAACAACTCTTGCTCGTAGGACCAAAAACTGCATGTGACTCAACTCCATTTAGGACTGGGAAACAAACGCTAGCTCGCCTTACAAGAAACACAATCTGTTTTTGAGAAAAGAGCACTCTTCTACTCTACTGTGTTTCCTATAGGGCAAGAACAGTGAGCTTGCTCAGAACAAATGAACTGTGCTTCCTCGACACACGGGCCATATCTAGTTCAACTCTGCTTAGGAGACTGACAAGAACAGTAGCTCCTCTTCAGTCCAATGCACTGTACTTGCTGGGAACAGACGCGAGTGCTATTTGCACTGTGTATGGCAATGAGAGCACAATAGTGGCTTTCCTTACCAGAAAACAACTCTTGCTCGTAGGACCAGAAACTGCATGTGATTCAACTCCATTTAGGACTGGGAAACAAACGATAGCTCGCCTTACAAGAAACACACTCTGCTTTTGAGAAAAGAGCACTCTTCTGCTCTACTGTGTTTCCTATGGGGTCCAAACAGTGAGCTTGCTCAGAACAAAAGAACTGTGCTTCCTACACACATGGACCATATCTAGTTCAACTCTGCTTAGGAAACTGACAAGAACAGTAACTCCTATTCAGTCCAATACACAGTGCTTGCTGGGAACAGACGCGAGTGCTATTTGCACTGTGTATGGCATTTGGAGCGCAATAGTGACTCTTCTTACCAGAAAACAACTCTTGCTCGTAGGACCAAAAACTGACTGTGACTCAACTCCATTTAGGACTGGGAAACAAACGCGAGCTTGCCTTACAAGAAACACACTCTGCTTTAGAGGAAAGAGCACTCTTCTTCTCTACTGTGTTTCCTATAGGGCCAGAACAGTGAGCTTGCTCAGAACATAATAACTCTGCTTCCTTCACACACGGGCCATATCTAGTTAAACTCTGCTTAGGAAACTGACAAGAACAGTAGCTCCTCTTCAGTCCAATACACTGTACTTGCGGGGAAGAGACACGAGTGCTATTTGCACTGTGTATGGCAATTGGAGCACAATAGTGACTCGTCTTACCAGAAAACAACTCTTGCTCTTAGGACAAAAAACTGCATATGACTCAACTCCATTTAGGACTGGGAAACAAACGCTAGCTCAACTTACAAGAAACACACTCTGCTTTTGAGAAAAGAGCACTCTTCTACTCTACTGTGTTTCCTATGGGGTCCGAACAGTGAGCTTGCTCAGAACAAAAGAACTGTGCTTCCTGCACACACGGCCATATCTAGTTCAATTCTGCTTAGGAACCTGACAAGAACAGTAGATCCTCTTCAGTCCAATACACTGTACTTGCTGGGAACAGACGCCAGGGCTATTTGTGCTGTGTATGACAATGGATGCGCAATAGTGACTCTTCTTACCATAAAACAACTCTTGCACGTAGGACCAGAAACTGTATGTGATTCAACTCCATTTAGGACTGGGAAACAAACGCTAGCTCGCCTTACAAGAAACACATTCTGCTTTAGAGAAAAGAGCACTCACCTACTCTACTGTGTTTCCTATAGGGCCAGAACAGTGAGCTTGCTCAGAACAAAAGAACTGTGCTTCCTACACACACGGGCCATATCTAGTTCAACTCTGCTTAGGAAACTGACAAGAACAGTAGCTCCTCTTCAGTCCGATACACTGTACTTGCTGGGAACCGACGCGAGTGCTATTTGCACTGTGTATTGCAATGGGAGCTCAATAGTGACTTTCCTACCAGAAAACAACTCTTGCTCATAGGACCAGAAACTGCATGTGATTCAACTCAATTTAGGACTGGGAAACAAATGCTAGCTTGCCTTACATGAAACACACTCTGCTTTTGAGAAAAGAGCACTCTTCTACTCTACTGTGTTTCCTATGGGGTCCAAACAGTGAGCTTGCTCAGAACAAAAGAACTGTGCTTCCTACAACACGGGCCATATCTAGTTCAACTCTGCTTAGGAAACTGACAAGAACAGTAGCTCCTCTTCAGTCCGATACACTGTACTTGCTGGGAACAGACGCCAGTGCTATTTGCACTGTGTATGGCAATGGGAGCGCAATAGTGACTTTCCTTCCAGAAAACAACTCTTGCTCGTAGGACCACAAACTGCATGTGATTCAACGCCATTTAGGACTGGGAAACAAATGCTTGCGCGCCTTACAAGAAACACACTCTGCTTTAGAGAAAAGAGCACTCTTGTATTCTACTGTGTTTCCTATGGGGTCCAAACAGTGAGCTTGCTCAGAACAAAAGAACTGTGCTTCCTACACACATGGACCATATGTAGTTCATCTCTGCTTAGGAAACTGACAAGAACAGTAGTTCCTATTCAGTCCAATACACTGTACTTGCTGGGAACAGACGCGAGTGCTATTTGTCCTGTGTATGGCAATGGGAGCTCATTAGTGACTCTTCTTACCACAAAACAACTCTTGCTTGCAGGACCAAAAACTGCCTGTGACTCAACTCCATTTAGGACTGGGAAACAAACAAGAGCTCGCCTTACAAGAAACACACTCTGCTTTAGAGAAAAGAGCACTCTTCTTCTCTACTGTGTTTCCTATAGGCCCAGAACAGTGACCTTGCTCAGAACATAATAACTGTGCTTCCTACACACACGGGCCATATCTATTTCAACTCTGCTTAGGAACTGACAAGAACAGTAGCTCCTCTTCAGTCCGATACAGTGTACTTGCTGAGAACAGACGCGAGTGCTACTTGCACTGGGTATGGCAATTGGAGCACAATAGTGACTCCTCTTACCAGAAAACAACTCTTGCTCGTAGGACAAAAAACTGCATGTGACTCAACTCCATTTAGGACTGGGAAACAAACTCTAGCTCGTCTTACAAGAAACTCAATCTGTTTTTGAGAAAAGAGCACTCTTCTACTCTATTGTGTTTCCTATAGGGCCAGAACAGTGAGCTTGCTCAGAACAAATGAACTGTGCTTCCTCGACACACGGGCCATATCTAGTTCAACTCTGCTTAGGAGACTGACAAGAACAGTAGCTCCTCTTCAGTCCAATACACTGTACTTGCTGGGAACAGACAGGAGTGCTATTTGCACTGTGTATGGCAATGGGAGCGCAATAGTGACTTTCCTTACCAGAAAACAACTCTTGCTCGTAGGACCAGAAACTGCATGTGATTCAAATCCATTTAGGACTGGGAAACAAACGCTAGCTCGCCTTACAAGAAACACACTCTGCTTTTGAGAAAACAGCACTCTTCTACTCTAATTTGTTTCCTATGGGGTCCAAACAGTGAGCTTGCTCAGAACAAAAGAACTGTGCTTCCTACACACACGGACCATATGTAGTTCAACTCTGCTTAGGAACCTGACAAGAACAGTAGCTCCTCTTCAGACCAAAACACTGTATTTTCTGGGAACAGACGCGAGTGCTCTTTGCACTGTGTATGGCAATGAGAGCACAATAGTGACTTTCCTTACCAAAAAACAACTCTTGCTCGTAGGACAAAAAACTGCATGTCACTCAACTCCATTTAGGACTGGGAAACAAACGCTAGCTCGCTTTCCAAGAAACACACTCTGCTTTTGAGAAAAGAACACTCTTCTACTCTACTGTGTTTCCTATGTGTTCGGAACAGTGAGCTTGCTCAGAACAAAAAAACTGTGCTTCCTACAAAGACGGCCATATCTAGTTCAACTCTGCTTAGGAACCTGACAAGAACAGTAGATACTCTTCAGTCCAATACACTGTAATTGCTCTGAACAGACGCCATTGCTATTTGTCCTGTGTATGGCAATGGCAGCGCAATAGTGACTCTTCTTACCAGAAAACAACTCTTGCTCGAAGGACCAGAAACTGCATGTGATTCAACTCCATTTAGGACTGGGAAACAAACTCCAGCTCGCTTTACAAGAAACACATGCTGCTTTTGAGAAAATAGCACTCATCTGCTCTACTTTGTTTCCTATAGGGCCAGAACAGTGAGCTTGCTCAGAAAAAAAGAACTGTGCTTCCTACACACACGGGCCATATCTAGTTCCACTCTGCTTAGGAAACTGACAAGAAAATTAGCACCAATTCAGTCCAATACTCTGTACTTTCTGGGAACAGACGCGAGTGCAATTTGCACTGTGTATGGCAATGGTTGCGCAATAGCGACTCTCCTTACCAGAAAACAACTCTTGCTCGTAGGACCAGAAACTGCATGTGATTCAACTCCATTTAGGACTGGGAAACAAATGCTAGCTTGCCTTACAAGAAACACACTCTGCTTTTGAGAAAAGAGCACTCTTCTACTCTACTGTGTTTCCTATGAGGTCCGAACAGTGAGCTTGCTCAGAACAAAAGAACTGTGCTTCCTACACACTCGAGCCATATCTAGTTCAACTCTGGTTAGGAAACTGAAAAGAACAGTAGCTCCTCTTCAGTCCAATACACTGTACTTGGTGGGAACAGACGCGAGTCCTATTTGTACTGTGTGTGGCAATGGGAGCACAATAGTGACTTTCCTTAACAGAAAACAACTCTTGCTCGTAGGACCAAAAACTGCATGTGATTCAACTCCATTTAGGACTGGGAAACAAACTCTAGATCGTCTTACAAGAAACACACTCTGCTTTTGAGAAAAGAGCACTCTTCTACTCTACTGTGATTCCTATAGGGCCAAAACAGTGAGCTTGCTCAGAACAAAAGAACTGTGCTTCCTACACACACGGCCATATCTAGTTCAATTTCGCTTAGGAAACTAACAAGAATAGTAGATCCTCTTCAGTCCAATACACTGTACTTGCTGGGAGCAGACGCCAGTGCTATTTGCCCTGTGTATGAGAATTGGAGCGCAATAGTGACTCTTCTTACCAGAAAACAACTCTTGCTCATAGGACCAGAAACTGCATGTGATTCAACTCCATTTAGGACTGGGAAACCAAAGCTAGCTCGCCTTACAAAAAACACACTCTGCTTTTGAGAAAAGAGCACTGTTCTACTCTACTGTGTTTCCTATGTGGTCCGAACAGTGAGCTTGCTCAGAACAAAAGAACTGTGCTTCCTACACACACGGGCCATATGTAGTTCAACTCTGCTTAGGAAACTAACAAGAACAGTAGCTCCTCTTCAGTCCAATACACTGTACTTGCTGGGAACAGACGCGAGTGCTATTTGCACTGGGTATGGCAATGGGAGCGCAATAGTGACTCTTCTTACCAGAAAGCATCTCTTGCTCGTAGGACCAGAAACTGCATGGGATTCAACTCGATTTCTTACTGGGAAACAAACACACTCTGCTTTTGAGTAAAGAGCACTCTTCTACTCTACTGTGTTTCCTATGGGATCTGAACAGTGAGCTTGCTAAGAACAAAAGAATTGTGCTTCCTACACACACGGGCCATATCTATTTCTACTCTTTAGGAAACTGACAAGAACATAGCTCCTCTTCAGTCCAATACACTGAACTTGCTGGGAACAGACGCCAGTGCTATTTGCACTGTGTATGACAATGGGAGCGCAATAGTGACTCTTCTTACCAGAAAACAACTGTTGCTCGTAGGACCAGAAATTACATGTGATTCAACTCCATTTAGGACTGGGAAAAAAACGCTAGCTCGCCTTACAAGAAACAAACTCTGCTTTTGAGAAAAGAGCACTCTTCTACTCTACTGTGTTTCCTATGGGGTCCAAACAGAGAACTTGCTCAGAACAAAAGAACTGTGCTTCCTACACCCGGGCCATATCTAGTTCAACTCTGCTTAAGAAACTGACAAGAGAAGTAGCTCCTCTTCAGTCCAATACACTGTACTTGCTGGCAACACATGCGAGTGCTATTTGCACTGTGTATGGCAATGGGAGCGCAATAGTGACTTTCCTTACCAGAAAGGAACTCTTGCTTTTAGAACAAAAAAATGCGTGTGATTCAACTCCATTTAGGACTGGGACACAAACGCTAGCTCGCCTTACAAGTAACACACTCTGCTTTTGAGGAAGGAGCACTCTTCTACTCTACTGTGTTTCCTTTAGCACAAGAAGACTGAGCTTGCTCAGAACAAAAGAACTGTGCTTCCTACACACACAGCCATATCTAGTTCAATTCTGCTTAGGAAACTGACAAGAACAGTAGATCCTCTTCAGTCCAATACACTGTACTTGTTGGGAACAGACGCGAGTCCTATTTGTACTGTGTGTGGCAATGGGAGAACAATAGTGACTTTCCTTACCAGAAAACAACTCTTGCTCGTAGGACCAAAAACTGCATGTGATTCAACGCCATTTAGGACTAGGAAACAAACGTTCGCGCGCCTTACAAGAAACACACTCTGCTTTAGAGAAAAGAGCACTCTTCTACTCTACTGTGTTTCCTATGGGGTCCAAACAGTGAGCTTGCTCAGAACAAAAGAACTGTGCTTCCTACACACACGGATCATATGTAGTTCAACTCTGCTTAGGAAACTGACAAGAACAGTAGTTCCTATTCAGTCCAATACACTGTACTTGCTGGGAACAGACGCGAGTGCTATTTGTCCTGTGTATGGCAATGGGAGCGAAATAGTGACTTTCCTTACCAGAAAACAACTCTTGCTCGTAGGACCAGAAACTGCATTTGATTCAACTCCATTTAGGACTGGGAAACAAACGCTAGCTCGCATTACAAGAAACACACTCTGCTTTAGAGAAAAGAGCACTCTTCTACTCCACTGTGTTTCCTATGAGGTCCAAACAGTGAACTTGCTCAGAACATAAGAACTGTGCTTCCTACACACAAGGACTATATGTAGTTCAACTCTGCTTAGGAATCTGACAAGAACAGTAGCTCCTATTCAGTCCAATACACTGTGCTTGCTGTGAAAAGACGCGAGTGCTATTTGCCCTGTGTATGGCAATGGGAGCACAATAGTGACTTTCCTTACCAGAAAACAACTCTTGTTCGTAGGACCACAAACTGCCTGTGACTCAACTCCATTTAGGACTGGGAAACAAACGCTAGCTCGCCTTACAAGAAACACACTCTGCATTTGAGAAAAGAGCACTCTTCTACTCTACTATGTTTCCTATAGGGCCAGAACAGTGAGCTTGCTCAGAACAAAAGAACTGTGCTTTCTACACACACGGTCCTTATCTAGTTCAACTCTGCTTAGGAAACTGACAAGAACAGTAGCTCCTCTTCAGTCCAATACACTGTACTTGCTGGGAACAGACGCGAGTGCTATTTGCACTGTGTATGGCAATGGGAGAGCAATAGTGACTTTCCTTACCAGAAAAAAACTCTTGCTCGTAGGACCAGAAACTGCATGTGATTCAACTCCATTTAGGACTGGGAAACAAACGCTAGCTCGCCTTACAAGAAACACACTCTGCTTTTGAGAAAAGAGCACTCTTCTACTCTACTGTGTTTCCTATAGGGCCAGAACAGTGAGCTTGCTCAGAACAAATGAACTGTGCTTCCTAGACACACGGGCCATATCTAGTTCAACTCTGCTTAGGAGACTGAGAAGAACAGTAACTCCTCTTCAGTCCTATACACTGTACTTGCTGGGAACAGACGCGAGTGCTATTTGCACTGTGTATGGCAATGACAGCGCAATAGTGGCTTTCTTTAACAGAAAACAACTCTTGCTCGTAGGACCACACACTGCATGTGATTCAACGCCATTTAGGACTGGGAAACAAATGCTAGCTCGCCTTACAAGAAACACACTCTGCTTCTGAGAAAAGAGCACTATTCTACTCTACTGTGTTTCCTATGTGGTCCAAACAGAGAGCTTGCTCAGAACAAAAGAACTGTGCTTCCTACACACACGGCCATATCTAGGTCAACTCTGCTTTGAAACTGACAAGAACAGTAGCTCCTCTTCAGTCCAATACACTGTACTTGCGGGGAAGAGACACGAGTGCTATTTGCACTGTGTATGGCAATTGGAGCACAATAGTGACTCCTCTTACCAGAAAACAACTCTTGCTCGTAGGACAAAAAAACTGCATGTGACTCAACTCCATTTAGGTCTGGGAAACAAACACTAGCTCGCCTTACAAGAAACACACTCTGCTTTTGAGAAAAGAGCACTCTTCTAGTCTACTGTGTTTCCTATGGGGTCCAAACAGTGAGCCTTCTCAGAACAAAAGAACTGTGCTTCCTACACACACAGCCATATCTAGTACAATTTTGCTTAGGAACCTGACAAGAACAGTAGCTCCTCTTCAGTCCAATACACTGTACTGCTGGGAACATACGCCAGTGCTATTTGTCCTGTGTATGGCAATGGCAGCGCAATAGTGACTATTCTTATCATAAAACAACTCTTGCTCGTAGGACCAGAAACTGCATGTGATTCTCCTCCATTTAAGACTGGGAAACAAACGCTAGCTCGCCTTACAAGAAACACATTCTGCTTTAGAGAAAAGAGCACTCTTCTTCTCTACTGTGTTTCCTATAGGCCCAGAACAGTGACCTTGCTCAGAACATAATAACTGTGCTTCCTACACACACGGGCCATATCTATTTCAACTCTGCTTAGGAACTGACAAGAACAGTAGCTCCTCTTCAGTCCGATACAGTGTACTTGCTGAGAACAGACGCGAGTGCTACTTGCACTGGGTATGGCAATTGGAGCACAATAGTGACTCCTCTTACCAGAAAACAACTCTTGCTCGTAGGACAAAAAACTGCATGTGACTCAACTCCATTTAGGACTGGGAAACAAACTCTAGCTCGTCTTACAAGAAACACAATCTGTTTTTGAGAAAAGAGCACTCTTCTACTCTACTGTGTTTCCTATAGGGCCAGAACAGTGAGCTTGCTCAGAACAAATGAACTGTGCTTCCTCGACACACGGGCCATATCTAGTTCAACTCTGCTTAGGAGACTGACAAGAACAGTAGCTCCTCTTCAGTCCAATACACTGTACTTGCTGGGAACAGACAGGAGTGCTATTTGCACTGTGTATGGCAATGGGAGCGCAATAGTGACTTTCCTTACCAGAAAACAACTCTTGCTCGTAGGACCAGAAACTGCATGTGATTCAACTCCATTTAGGACTGGGAAACAAACGCTAGCTCGCCTTACAAGAAACACACTCTGCTTTTGAGAAAACAGCACTCTTCTACTCTAATTTGTTTCCTATGGGGTCCAAACATTGAGCTTGCTCAGAACAAAAGAACTGTGCTTCCTACACACACGGACCATATGTAGTTCAACTCTGCTTAGGAACCTGACAAGAACAGTAGCTCCTCTTCAGACCAAAACACTGTATTTTCTGGGAACTGACGCGAGTGCTCTTTGCACTGTGTATGGCAATGAGAGCACAATAGTGACTTTCCTTACCAAAAAACAACTCTTGCTCGTAGGACAAAAAACTGCATGTCACTCAACTCCATTTAGGACTGGGAAACAAACGCTAGCTCGCTTTCCAAGAAACACACTCTGCTTTTGAGAAAAGAACACTCTTCTACTCTACTGTGTTTCCTATGTGTTCGGAACAGTGAGCTTGCTCAGAACAAAAAAACTGTGCTTCCTACAAAGACGGCCATATCTAGTTCAACTCTGCTTAGGAACCTGACAAGAACAGTAGATACTCTTCAGTCCAATACACTGTAATTGCTCTGAACAGACGCCATTGCTATTTGTCCTGTGTATGGCAATGGCAGCGCAATAGTGACTCTTCTTACCAGAAAACAACTCTTGCTCGAAGGACCAGAAACTGCATGTGATTCAACTCCATTTAGGACTGGGAAACAAACTCCAGCTCGCTTTACAAGAAACACATGCTGCTTTTGAGAAAATAGCACTCATCTGCTCTACTTTGTTTCCTATAGGGCCAGAACAGTGAGCTTGCTCAGAAAAAAAGAACTGTGCTTCCTACACACACGGGCCATATCTAGTTCCACTCTGCTTAGGAAACTGACAAGAAAATTAGCACCAATTCAGTCCAATACTCTGTACTTTCTGGGAACAGACGCGAGTGCAATTTGCACTGTGTATTGCAATGGGAGCTCAATAGTGACTTTCCTACCAGAAAACAACTCTTGCTCGTAGGACCAGAAACTGCATGTGATTCAACTCCATTTAGGACTGGAAAACAAATGCTAGCTTGCCTTACAAGAAACACACTCTGCTTTTGAGAAAAGAGCACTCTTCTACTCTACTGTGTTTCCTATGGGGTCCGAACAGTGAGCTTGCGTAGAACAAAAGAACTGTGCTTCCTACACACACGGGCCATATCTAGTTCAACTCTGCTTAGGAAACTGACAAGAAGAGTAGCTCCTCTTCAATCCGATACACTGTACTTGCAGGGAACAGACGCGAGTGCTCTGCACTGTGTATGGCAATGGGAGCGCAATAGTGACTTTCCTACCAAAAAACAACTCTTGCTCGTAGGACCACAAACTGCATGTGATTCAACACCATTCAGGACTAGGAAACAAACGTTCGCGCGCCTTACAAGAAACACACTCTGCTTTAGAGAAAAGAGCACTCTTCTACTCTACTGTGTTTCCTATGGGGTCCAAACAGTGAGCTTGCTCAGAACAAAAGAACTGTGCTTCCTACACACACAGATCATATGTAGTTCATCTCTGCTTAGGAAACTGACAAGAACAGTAGTTCCTATTCAGTCCAATACACTGTACTTGCTGGGAACAGACGCGAGTGCTATTTGTCCTGTGTATGGCAATGGGAGCGAAATAGTGACTTTCCTTACCAGAAAACAACTCTTGCTTTTAGGACCAGAAACTGCATTTGATTCAACTCCATTTAGGACTGGGAAACAAACGCTAGCTCGCCTTACAAGAAACACACTCTGCTTTTGAGAAAAGAGCACTGTTCTACTCTACTGTGTTTCCTATGGGGTCCAAACAGTGAGCTTGCTCAGAACAAAAGAACTGTGCTTCCTACACACATGGACCATATCTAGTTCAACTCTGCTTAGGAAACTGACAAGAACAGTAGCTCCTATTCAGTCCAATACACTGTGCTTGCTGGGAACCTACGCGAGTGCTCTTTGTCCTGTGTATGGCAATGGGAGCGCATTAGTGACTCTTCTTACCAGAAAACAACTCTTGTTCGTAGGAACAAAAACTGCCTGTGACTCAACTCCATTTAGGACTGGGAAACAAACACGAGCTTGCCTTACAAGAAACACACTCTGCTTTAGAGAAAAGAGCACTCTTCTTCTCTACTGTGTTTCTTATAGGCCCAGAACAGTGAGCTTGCTCAGAACGTAATAACTGTGCTTCCTACACACACGGGCCATATCTATTTCAACTCTGCTTAGGAACTGACAAGAACAGTAGCTCCTCTTCAGTCCTATACAGTATACTTGCTGAGAACAGACGCGAGTGCTACTAGCACTCGGTATGGCAATTGGAGCACAATAGTGACTCGTCTTACCAGAAAACAACTCTTGCTCGTAGGACAAAAAACTGCATGTGACTCAACTCCATTTAGGACTGGGAAACAAACTCTAGCTCGTCTTACAAGAAACACAATCTGTTTTTGAGAAAAGAGCACTCTTCTACTCTACTGTGTTTCCTATAGGGCCAGAACAGTGAGCTTGCTCAGAACAAAAGAACTGTGCTTCCTACACACACGGGCCATATGTAGTTCAACTCTGCTTAGGAAACTAACAAGAACAGTAGCTCCTCTTCAGTCCAATACACTGTACTTGCTGGGAACAGACGCGAGTGCTATTTGCACTGGGTATGGCAATGGGAGCGCAATAGTGACTCTTCTTACCAGAAAGCATCTCTTGCTCGTAGGACCAGAAACTGCATGGGATTCAACTCGATTTCTTACTGGGAAACAAACACACTCTGCTTTTGAGTAAAGAGCACTCTTCTACTCTACTGTGTTTCCTATGGGATCTGAACAGTGAGCTTGCTAAGAACAAAAGAATTGTGCTTCCTACACACACGGGCCATATCTATTTCTACTCTTTAGGAAACTGACAAGAACATAGCTCCTCTTCAGTCCAATACAATGTACTTGCTGGGAACAGACGCCAGTGCTATTTGCACTGTGTATGACAATGGGAGCGCAATAGTGACTCTTCTTACCAGAAAACAACTGTTGCTCGTAGGACCAGAAATTACATGTGATTCAACTCCATTTAGGACTGGGAAAAAAACGCTAGCTCGCCTTACAAGAAACAAACTCTGCTTTTGAGAAAAGAGCACTCTTCTACTCTACTGTGTTTCCTATGGGGTCCAAACAGAGAACTTGCTCAGAACAAAAGAACTGTGCTTCCTACACCCGGGCCATATCTAGTTCAACTCTGCTTAAGAAACTGACAAGAGAAGTAGCTCCTCTTCAGTCCAATACACTGTACTTGCTGGCAACACATGCGAGTGCTATTTGCACTCTGTATGGCAATGGGAGCGCAATAGTGACTTTCCTTACCAGAAAGGAACTCTTGCTTGTAGAACCAAAAAAATGCATGTGATTCAACTCCATTTAGGACTGGGACACAAACGCTAGCTCGCCTTACAAGTAACACACTCTGCTTTTGAGGAAGGAGCACTATTCTACTCTACTGTGTTTCCTTTAGCACAAGAAGACTGAGCTTGCTCAGAACAAAAGAACTGTGCTTCCTACACACACAGCCATATCTAGTTCAATTCTGCTTAGGAAACTGACAAGAACAGTAGATCCTCTTCAGTCCAATACACTGTACTTGTTGGGAACAGACGCGAGTCCTATTTGTACTGTGTGTGGCAATGGGAGCACAATAGTGACTTTCCTTACCAGAAAACAACTCTTGCTCGTAGGACCAAAAACTGCATGTGATTCAACGCCATTTAGGACTAGGAAACAAACGTTCGCGCGCCTTACAAGAAACACACTCTGCTTTAGAGAAAAGAGCACTCTTCTACTCTACTGTGTTTCCTATGGGGTCCAAACAGTGAGCTTGCTCAGAACAAAAGAACTGTGCTTCCTACACACACGGCCATGTCTAGTTCAATTTTCCTTAGAAAACTAACAAGAATAGTAGATCCTCTTCAGTCCAATACACTGTACTTGCTGGGAGCAGACGCCAGTGCTATTTGCCCTGTGTATTATAATTGGAGCGCAATAGTGACTCTTCTTACCAGAAAACAACTCTTGCTCGTAGGACCAGAAACTGCATGTGATTCAACGCCATTTAGGACTAGGAAACAAACGTTCGCGCGCCTTACAAGAAACACACTTTGTTTTTGAGAAAAGAGCACTCTTCTACTCTACTGTGTTTCCTATGCGGTCTGAACAGTGAGCTTGCTCAGAACAAAAGAACTGTGCTTCCTACACACACGGCCATATCTAGTTCAACTCTGCTTAGGAAACTGACAAGAACAGTAGCTCCTCTTCACTCCAATACACTGTAATTGCTGGGAACAGACGCGAGTGCTATTTGCACTGTGTATGGCAATGGGAGCGAAATAGTGACTTTCCTTACCAGAAAACAACTCTTGCTCGTAGGACCAGAAACTGCATTTGATTCAACTCCATTTAGGACTGGGAAACAAACGCTAGCTCGCATTACAAGAAACACACTCTGTATTAGAGAAAAGAGCACTCTTCTACTCTACTGTGTTTCCTATGAGGTCCAAACAGTGAACTTGCTCAGAACATAAGAACTGTGCTTCCTACACACAAGGACTATATGTAGTTCAATTCTGCTTAGGAAACTGACAAGAACAGTAGCTCCTATTCAGTCCAATACACTGTGCTTCCTGGGAAAAGACGCGAGTGCTATTTGCCCTGTGTATGGCAATGGGAGTGCAATAGTGACTTTCCTTACCAGAAAACAACTCTTGTTCGTAGGACCACAAACTGCCTGTGACTCAACTCCATTTAGGACTGGGAAACAAACGCTAGCTCGCCTTACAAGAAACACACTCTGCTTTTGAGAAAAGAGCACTCTTCTACTCTACTATGTTTCCTATAGGGCCAGAACAGTGAGCTTGCTCAGAACAAAAGAACTGTGCTTTCTACACACACGGTCCTTATCTAGTTCAACTCTGCTTAGGAAACTGACAAGAACAGTAGCTCCTCTTCAGTCCGATACACTGTACTTGCTGGGAACAGACACGAGTGCTATTTGCACTGTGTATGGCAATGGGAGAGCAATAGTGACTTTCCTTACCAGAAAACAACTCTTGCTCGTTGGACCAGAAACTGCATGTGATTCAACTCCATTTAGGACTGGGAAACAAACGCTAGCTCGCCTTACAAGAAACACACTCTGCTTTTGAGAAAAGAGCACTCTTCTACTCTACTGTGTTTCCTATAGGGCCAGAACAGTGAGCTTGCTCAGAACAAATGAACTGTGCTTCCTAGACACACGGGCCATATCTAGTTCAACTCTGCTTAGGAGACTGACAAGAACAGTAGCTCCTCTTCAGTCCTATACACTGTACTTGCTGGGAACAGACGGGAGTGCTATTTGCACTGTGTATGGCAATGACAGCGCAATAGTGGCTTTCTTTAACAGAAAACAACTCTTGCTCGTAGGACCACACACTGCATGTGATTCAACGCCATTTAGGACTGGGAAACAAATGCTAGCTCGCCTTACAAGAAACACACTCTGCTTCTGAGAAAAGAGCACTCTTCTACTCTACTGTGTTTCCTATGTGGTCCAAACAGAGAGCTTGCTCAGAACAAAAGAACTGTGCTTCCTACACACACGGCCATATCTAGGTCAACTCTGCTTTTAAACTGACAAGAACAGTAGCTCCTCTTCAGTCCAATACACTGTACTTGCGGGGAAGAGACGAGACTGCTATTTGCAGTGTGTATGGCAATTGGAGCACAATAGTGACTCGTCTTACCAGAAAACAACTCTTGCTCGTAGGACAAAAAACTGTATGTGACTCAACTCCATTTAGGTCTGGGAAACAAACACTAGCTCGCCTTACAAGAAACACACTCTGCTTTTGAGAAAAGAGCACTCTTCTACTCTACTGTGTTTCCTATGAAGTCCAAACAGTGAGCTTTCTCAGAACAAAAGAACTGTGCTTCCTACACACACAGCCATATCTAGTTCAATTTTGCTTAGGAACCTGACAAGAACAGTAGCTCCTCTTCAGTCCAATACACTGTACTGCTGGGAACATACGCCAGTGCTATTTGTCCTGTGCATGGCAATGGCAGCGCAATAGTGACTATTCTTATCATAAAACAACTCTTGCTCGTAGGACCAGAAACTGCATGTGATTCACCTCCATTTAAGACTGGGAAACAAACACTAGCTCGCCTTACAAGAAACACATTCTGCTTTAGAGTGAAGAGCACTCTTCTACTCTACTGTGTTTCCTATATGGCCAGAACAGTGAGCTTGCTTAGAACAAAAGAACTGTGCTTCCTACACACGGGCCATATCTAGTTCAACTCTGCTTAGGAAACTGACAAAAACAGTAGCTCCTATTCAGTCCAATACACTGTACTTGCTGGGAACAGACGCGAGTGCTATTTGCACTGTGTACGGAAATAAGTGCACAATAGTGAATCTTCTTACCAGAAAACTACTCTTCCTCGTAGGAACAGAAACTGCATTTGATTCAACTCCATTTAGGACTGAGAAACAAACGCTAGCTCGCCTTACAAGAAACACGCTCTGCTTTTGAGAATAGGGCACACATCTACTCTACTGTGTTTCCTATTGGGCCCAAACAGTGAGCTTGCTCGAACAAAAGAACTGTGCTTCCTACACACACGGGTCATATCTAGTTCAACTCTGCTTAGGAAACTGACAAGAACAGTAGCTCCTCTTCAGTCCAATACACTGTAATTGCTGGGAACAGACGCGAGTGCTATTTGCACTGTGTATGGCAATGGGAGCACAATAGTGAATTTCCTTACCAGAAAAAACTCTTGCTCATAGGACCAGAAACTGCATGTGATTCAACTCCATTTAGGACTGGGAAACAAACACTAGCTCGCCTTACAAGAAACACACTCTGCTTTTGATTAATTAGCACTCTTCACCTCTACTGTGTTTCCTATAGGGCCAGAAGAGTAAGCTTGCTCAGAACAAAAGAACTGTGCTTCCTACACACACGGCCATGTCTAGTTCAATTCTGCTTAGGAAACTGTCAAGAATAGTAGATACTCTTCAGTCCAATACACTGTACTTGCCTGGAACAGACGCCAGTGCTATTTGCCCTGTGTATGACAATGGGAGTGCAATAGTGACTCTTCTTACCAGAAAACAACTCTTCCTCGTAGGACCAGAAACTGCATGTGATTCAACTCCATTTAGGACTGGGAAACAAACGCTAGCTCGCCTTACAAGAAACACACTCTGCTTTTGAGAAAAGAGCACTCTTCTACTCTACTGTGTTTCCTAAAGGGCCAGAATAGTGAGCTTGCTAAGAACAAAAGAACTGTGCTTCCTACACACTCGAGCCATATCTAGTTCAACTCTGGTTAGGAAACTGAAAAGAACAGTAGCTCCTCTTCAGTCCAATACACTGTACTTGGTGGGAACAGACGCGAGTCCTATTTGTACTGTGTGTGGCAATGGGAGCACAATAGTGACTTTCCTTAACAGAAAACAACTCTTGCTCGTAGGACCAAAAACTGCATGTGATTCAACTCCATTTAGGACTGGGAAACAAACTCTAGATCGTCTTACAAGAAACACACTCTGCTATTGAGAAAAGAGCACTCTTCTACTCTACTGTGATTCCTATAGGGCCAAAACAGTGAGCTTGCTCAGAACAAAAGAACTGTGCTTCCTACACACACGGCCATATCTAGTTCAATTTCGCTTAGGAAACTAACAAGAATAGTAGATCCTCTTCAGTCCAGTACACTGTACTTGCTGGGAGCAGAGGCCAGTGCTATTTGCCCTGTGTATGAGAATTGGAGCGCAATAGTGACTCTTCTTACTAGAAAACAACTCTTGCTCATAGGACCTGAAACTGCATGTGATTCAACTCCATTTAGGACTGGGAAACCAAAGCTAGCTCGCCTTACAAAAAACACACTCTGCTTTTGAGAAAAGAGCACTGTTCTACTCTACTGTGTTTCCTATGTGGTCCGAACAGTGAGCTTGCTCAGAACAAAAGAACTGTGCTTCCTACACACACGGGCCATATCTAGTTCAACTCTGCTTAGGAAACTAACAAGAACAGTAGCTCCTCTTCAGTCCAATACACTGTACTTGCTGGGAACAGACGCGAGTGCTATTTGCACTGTGTATGGCAATGGGAGCGCAATAGTGACTCTTCTTACCAGAAAGCATCTCTTGCTCGTAGGACCAGAAACTGCATGGGATTCAACTCGATTTCTTACTGGGAAACAAACACACTCTGCTTTTGAGTAAAGAGCACTCTTCTACTCTACTGTGTTTCCTATGGGATCTGAACAGTGAGCTTGCTAAGAACAAAAGAATTGTGCTTCCTACACACAGGGTCCATATCTATTTCTACTCTTTAGGAAACTGACAAGAACATAGCTCCACTTCAGTCCAATACACTGTACTTGCTGGGAACAGACGCCAGTGCTAGTTGCACTGTGTATGACAATGGGAGCGCAATAGTGACTCTTCTTACCAGAAAACAACTGTTGCTCGTAGGACCAGAAATTACATGTGATTAAACTCCATTTAGGACTGGGAAAAAAACGCTAGCTCGCCTTACAAGAAACAAACTCTGCTTTTGAGAAAAGAGCACTCTTCTACTCTACTGTGTTTCCTAAGGGGTCCAAACAGAGAACTTGCTCAGAACAAAAGAACTGTGCTTCCTACACCCGGGCCATATCTAGTTCAACTCTGCTTAAGAAACTGACAAGAGAAGTAGCTCCTCTTCAGTCCAATACACTGTACTTGCTGGCAACACATGCGAGTGCTATTTGCACTGTGTATGGCAATGGGAGCGCAATAGTGACTTTCCTTACCAGAAAGGAACTCTTGCTTGTAGAACCAAAAAAATGCATGTGATTCAACTCCATTTAGGACTGGGACACAAGGGCTAGCTCGCCTTAAAAGTAACACACTCTGCTTTTGAGGAAGGAGCACTCTTCTACTCTACTGTGTTTCCTTTAGCACAAGAAGACTGAGCTTGCTCAGAACAAAAGAACTGTGCTTCCTACACACACAGCCATATCTAGTTCAATTCTGCTTAGGAAACTGACAAGAACAGTAGATCCTCTTCAGTCCAATACACTGTACTTGTTGGGAACAGACGCGAGTCCTATTTGTACTGTGTGTGGCAATGGGAGCACAATAGTGACTTTCCTTACCAGAAAACAACTCTTGCTCGTAGGACCAAAAACTGCATGTGATTCAACGCCATTTAGGACTAGGAAACAAACGTTCGCGCGCCTTACAAGAAACACACTCTGCTTTAGAGAAAAGAGCACTCTTCTACTCTACTGTGTTTCCTATGGGGTCCAAACAGTGAGCTTGCTCAGAACAAAAGAACTGTGCTTCCTACACACACGGATCATATGTAGTTCAACTCTGCTTAGGAAACTGACAAGAACAGTAGTTCCTATTCAGTCCAATACACTGTAATTGCTGGGAACAGACGCGAGTGCTATTTGTCCTGTGTATGGCAATGGGAGCGAAATAGTGACTTTCCTTACCAGAAAACAACTCTTGCTCGTAGGACCAGAAACTGCATTTGATTCAACTCCATTTAGGACTGGGAAACAACAACTAGCTCGCATTACAAGAAACACACTCTGCTTTAGAGAAAAGAGCACTCTTCTACTCTACTGTGTTTCCTATGAGGTCCAAACAGTGAACTTGCTCAGAACATAAGAACTGTGCTTCCTACACACAAGGACTATATGTAGTTCAATTCTGCTTAGGAATCTGACAAGAACAGTAGCTCCTATTCAGTCCAATACACTGTGCTTGCTGGGAAAAGACGCGAGTGCTATTTGCCCTGTGTATGGCAATGGGAGCACAATAGTGACTTTCCTTATCAGAAAACAACTCTTGTTCGTAGGACCACAAACTGCCTGTGACTCAACTCCATTTAGGACTGGGAAACAAACGCTAGCTCGCCTTACAAGAAACACACTCTGCTTTTGAGAAAAGAGCACTCTTCTACTCTACTATGTTTCCTATAGGGCCAGAACAGTGAGCTTGCTCAGAACAAAAGAACTGTGCTTTCTACACACACGGTCCTTATCTAGTTCAACTCTGCTTAGGAAACTGACAAGAACAGTAGCTCCTCTTCAGTCCAATACACTGTACTTGCTGGGAACAGACGCAAGTGCTATTTGCACTGTGTATGGCAATGGGAGGGCAATAGTGACTTTCCTTACCAGAAAACAACTCTTGCTCGTAGGACCAGAAACTGCATGTGATTCAACTCCATTTAGGACTGGGAAACAAACGCTAGCTCGCCTTACAAGAAACACACTCTGCTTTTGAGAAAAGAGCACTCTTCTACTCTACTGGGTTTCCTATAGGGCCAGAACATTGAGCTTGCTCAGAACAAATGAACTGTGCTTCCTAGACACACGGGCCATATCTAGTTCAACTCTGCTTAGGAGACTGACAAGAACAGTAGCTCCTCTTCAGTCCTATACACTGTACTTGCTGGGAACAGACGCGAGTGCTATTTGCACTGTGTATGGCAATGACAGCGCAATAGTGGCTTTCTTTAACAGAAAACAACTCTTGCTCGTAGGACCACACACTGCATGTGATTCAACGCCATTTAGGACTGGGAAACAAATGCTAGCTCGCCTTACAAGAAACACACTCTGCTTCTGAGAAAAGAGCACTCTTCTACTCTACTGTGTTTCCTATGTGGTCCAAACAGAGAGCTTGCTCAGAACAAAAGAACTGTGCTTCCTACACACACGGCCATATCTAGGTCAACTCTGCTTTGAAACTGACAAGAACAGTAGCTCCTCTTCAGTCCAATACACTGTACTTGCGGGGAAGAGACGAGAGTGCTATTTGCACTGTGTATGGCAATTGGAGCACAATAGTGACTCGTCTTACCAGAAAACAACTCTTGCTCGTAGGACAAAAAACTGCATGTGATTCAACTCCATTTAGGTGGGAAACAAACACTAGCTCGCCTTACAAGAAACACACTCTGCTTTTGAGAAAAGAGCACTCTTCTAGTCTACTGTGTTTCCTATGGGGTCCAAACAGTGAGCTTTCTCAGAACAAAAGAACTGTGCTTCCTACACACACAGCCATATCTAGTTCAATTTTGCTTAGGAACCTGACAAGAACAGTAGCTCCTCTTCAGTCCAATACACTGTACTGCTGGGAACATACGCCAGTGCTATTTGTCCTGTGTATGGCAATGGCAGCGCAATAGTGACTATTCTTATCATAAAACAACTCTTGCTCGTAGGACCAGACACTGCATGTGATTCACCTCCATTTAAGACTGGGAAACAAACGCTAGCTCGCCTTACAAGAAACACATTCTGCTTTAGAGAAAAGAGCACTCTTCTACTCTACTGTGTTTCCTATATGGCCAGAACAGTGAGCTTGCTTAGAACAAAAGAACTGTGCTTCCTACACACGGGCCATATCTAGTTCAACTCTGCTTAGGAAACTGACAAAAACAGTAGCTCCTATTCAGTCCAATACACTGTACTTGCTGGGAACAGACGCGAGTGCTATTTGCACTGTGTACGGCAATAAGTGCACAATAGTGAATCTTCTTACCAGAAAACAACTCTTCCTCGTAGGAACAGAAACTGCATTTGATTCAACTCCATTTAGGACTGAGAAACAAACGCTAGCTCGCCTTACAAGAAACACGCTCTGCTTTTGAGAATAGGGCACACATCTACTCTACTGTGTTTCCTATTGGGCCCAAACAGTGAGCTTGCTCGAACAAAAGAACTGTGCTTCCTACACACACGGGTCATATCTAGTTCAACTCTGCTTAGGAAACTGACAAGAACAGTAGCTCCTCTTCAGTCCAATACACTGTAATTGCTGGGAACAGACGCGAGTGCTATTTGCACTGTGTATGGCAATGGGAGCACAATAGTGACTTTCCTTACCAGAAAAAACTCTTGCTCATAGGACCAGAAACTGCATGTGATTCAACTCCATTTAGGACTGGGAAACAAACACTAGCTCGCCTTACAAGAAACACACTCTGCTTTTGATGAATTAGCACTCAACTCTATTGTGTTTCCTATAGGGCCAGAAGAGTAAGCTTGCTCAGAACAAAAGAACTGTGCTTCCTACACACACGGCCATATCTAGTTCAATTTTGCTTAGGAAACTAACAAGAATAGTAGATCCTCTTCAATCCAATACACTGTATTTGCTGGGAGCAGACACCAGTGCTATTTGCCCTGTGTATGAGAATTGGAGCGCAATAGTGACTCTTCTTACTAGAAAACAACTCTTGCTCATAGGAACAGAAACTGCATGTGATTCAACTCCATTTAGGACTGGGAAACCAAAGCTAGCTCGCCTTACAAGAAACACACTCTGCTTTTGAGAAAAGAGCACTGTTCTACTCTACTGTGTTTCCTATGTGGTCCGAACAGTGAGCTTGCTCAGAACAAAAGAACTGTGCTTCCTACACACACGGGCCATATCTAGTTCAACTCTGCTTAGGAAACTAACAAGAACAGTAGCTCCTCTTCAGTCCAATACACTGTACTTGCTGGGAACAGACGCGAGTGCTATTTGCACTGGGTTTGGCAATGGGAGCGCAATAGTGACTCTTCTTACCAGAAAGCATCTCTTGCTCGTAGGACCAGAAACTGCATGGGATTCAACTCGATTTCTTACTGGGAAACAAACACACTCTGCTTTTGAGTAAAGAGCACTCATCTACTCTACTGTGTTTCCTATGGGATCTGAACAGTGAGCTTGCTAAGAACAAAAGAATTGTGCTTCCTACACACACGGGCCATATCTATTTCTACTCTTTAGGAAACTGACAAGAACATAGCTCCTCTTCAGTCCAATACACTGTACTTGCTGGGAACAGACGCCAGTGCTATTTGCACTGTGTATGACAATGGGAGCGCAATAGTGACTCTTCTTACCAGAAAACAACTGTTGCTCGTAGGACCAGAAATTACATGTGATTCAACTCCATTTAGGACTGGGAAAAAAACGCTAGCTCGCCTTACAAGAAACAAACTCTGCTTTTGAGAAAAGAGCACTCTTCTACTCTACTGTGTTTCCTAAGGGGTCCAAACAGAGAACTTGCTCAGAACAAAAGAACTGTGCTTCCTACACCCGGGCCATATCTAGTTCAACTCTGCTTAAGAAACTGACAAGAGAAGTAGCTCCTCTTCAGTCCAATACACTGTACTTGCTGGCAACACATGCGAGTGCTATTTGCACTGTGTATGGCAATGGGAGCGCAATAGTGACTTTCCTTACCAGAAAGGAACTCTTGCTTGTAGAACCAAAAAAATGCATGTGATTCAACTCCATTTAGGACTGGGACACAAGGGCTAGCTCGCCTTAAAAGTAACACACTCTGCTTTTGAGGAAGGAGCACTCTTCTACTCTACTGTGTTTCCTTTAGCACAAGAAGACTGAGCTTGCTCAGAACAAAAGAACTGTGCTTCCTACACACACAGCCATATCTAGTTCAATTCTGCTTAGGAAACTGACAAGAACAGTAGATCCTCTTCAGTCCAATACACTGTACTTGTTGGGAACAGACGCGAGTCCTATTTGTACTGTGTGTGGCAATGGGAGCACAATAGTGACTTTCCTTACCAGAAAACAACTCTTGCTCGTAGGACCAAAAACTGCATGTGATTCAACGCCATTTAGGACTAGGAAACAAACGTTCGCGCGCCTTACAAGAAACACACTCTGCTTTAGAGAAAAGAGCACTCTTCTACTCTACTGTGTTTCCTATGGGGTCCAAACAGTGAGCTTGCTCAGAACAAAAGAACTGTGCTTCCTACACACACGGATCATATGTAGTTCAACTCTGCTTAGGAAACTGACAAGAACAGTAGTTCCTATTCAGTCCAATACACTGTAATTGCTGGGAACAGACGCGAGTGCTATTTGTCCTGTGTATGGCAATGGGAGCGAAATAGTGACTTTCCTTACCAGAAAACAACTCTTGCTCGTAGGACCAGAAACTGCATTTGATTCAACTCCATTTAGGACTGGGAAACAACAACTAGCTCGCATTACAAGAAACACACTCTGCTTTAGAGAAAAGAGCACTCTTCTACTCTACTGTGTTTCCTATGAGGTCCAAACAGTGAACTTGCTCAGAACATAAGAACTGTGCTTCCTACACACAAGGACTATATGTAGTTCAATTCTGCTTAGGAATCTGACAAGAACAGTAGCTCCTATTCAGTCCAATACACTGTGCTTGCTGGGAAAAGACGCGAGTGCTATTTGCCCTGTGTATGGCAATGGGAGCACAATAGTGACTTTCCTTATCAGAAAACAACTCTTGTTCGTAGGACCACAAACTGCCTGTGACTCAACTCCATTTAGGACTGGGAAACAAACGCTAGCTCGCCTTACAAGAAACACACTCTGCTTTTGAGAAAAGAGCACTCTTCTACTCTACTATGTTTCCTATAGGGCCAGAACAGTGAGCTTGCTCAGAACAAAAGAACTGTGCTTTCTACACACACGGTCCTTATCTAGTTCAACTCTACTTAGGAAACTGACAAGAACAGTAGCTCCTCTTCAGTCCAATACACTGTACTTGCTGGGAACAGACGCAAGTGCTATTTGCACTGTGTATGGCAATGGGAGGGCAATAGTGACTTTCCTTACCAGAAAACAACTCTTGCTCGTAGGACCAGAAACTGCATGTGATTCAACTCCATTTAGGACTGGGAAACAAACGCTAGCTCGCCTTACAAGAAACACACTCTGCTTTTGAGAAAAGAGCACTCTTCTACTCTACTGGGTTTCCTATAGGGCCAGAACATTGAGCTTGCTCAGAACAAATGAACTGTGCTTCCTAGACACACGGGCCATATCTAGTTCAACTCTGCTTAGGAGACTGACAAGAACAGTAGCTCCTCTTCAGTCCTATACACTGTACTTGCTGGGAACAGACGCGAGTGCTATTTGCACTGTGTATGGCAATGACAGCGCAATAGTGGCTTTCTTTAACAGAAAACAACTCTTGCTCATAGGACCACACACTGCATGTGATTCAACGCCATTTAGGACTGGGAAACAAATGCTAGCTCGCCTTACAAGAAACACACTCTGCTTCTGAGAAAAGAGCACTCTTCTACTCTACTGTGTTTCCTATGTGGTCCAAACAGAGAGCTTGCTCAGAACAAAAGAACTGTGCTTCCTACACACACGGCCATATCTAGGTCAACTCTGCTTTGAAACTGACAAGAACAGTAGCTCCTCTTCAGTCCAATACACTGTACTTGCGGGGAAGAGACGAGAGTGCTATTTGCACTGTGTATGGCAATTGGAGCACAATAGTGACTCGTCTTACCAGAAAACAACTCTTGCTCGTAGGACAAAAAACTGCATGTGATTCAACTCCATTTAGGTGGGAAACAAACACTAGCTCGCCTTACAAGAAACACACTCTGCTTTTGAGAAAAGAGCACTCTTCTAGTCTACTGTGTTTCCTATGGGGTCCAAACAGTGAGCTTTCTCAGAACAAAAGAACTGTGCTTCCTACACACACAGCCATATCTAGTTCAATTTTGCTTAGGAACCTGACAAGAACAGTAGCTCCTCTTCAGTCCAATACACTGTACTGCTGGGAACATACGCCAGTGCTATTTGTCCTGTGTATGGCAATGGCAGCGCAATAGTGACTATTCTTATCATAAAACAACTCTTGCTCGTAGGACCAGACACTGCATGTGATTCACCTCCATTTAAGACTGGGAAACAAACGCTAGCTCGCCTTACAAGAAACACATTCTGCTTTAGAGAAAAGAGCACTCTTCTACTCTACTGTGTTTCCTATATGGCCAGAACAGTGAGCTTGCTTAGAACAAAAGAACTGTGCTTCCTACACACGGGCCATATCTAGTTCAACTCTGCTTAGGAAACTGACAAAAACAGTAGCTCCTATTCAGTCCAATACACTGTACTTGCTGGGAACAGACGCGAGTGCTATTTGCACTGTGTATGGCAATAAGTGCACAATAGTGAATCTTCTTACCAGAAAACAACTCTTCCTCGTAGGAACAGAAACTGCATTTGATTCAACTCCATTTAGGACTGAGAAACAAACGCTAGCTCGCCTTACAAGAAACACGCTCTGCTTTTGAGAATAGGGCACACATCTACTCTACTGTGTTTCCTATTGGGCCCAAACAGTGAGCTTGCTCGAACAAAAGAACTGTGCTTCCTACACACACGGGTCATATCTAGTTCAACTCTGCTTAGGAAACTGACAAGAACAGTAGCTCCTCTTCAGTCCAATACACTGTAATTGCTGGGAACAGACGCGAGTGCTATTTGCACTGTGTATGGCAATGGGAGCACAATAGTGACTTTCCTTACCAGAAAAAACTCTTGCTCATAGGACCAGAAACTGCATGTGATTCAACTCCATTTAGGACTGGGAAACAAACACTAGCTCGCCTTACAAGAAACACACTCTGCTTTTGATGAATTAGCACTCAACTCTATTGTGTTTCCTATAGGGCCAGAAGAGTAAGCTTGCTCAGAACAAAAGAACTGTGCTTCCTACACACACGGCCATATCTAGTTCAATTTTGCTTAGGAAACTAACAAGAATAGTAGATCCTCTTCAATCCAATACACTGTATTTGCTGGGAGCAGACACCAGTGCTATTTGCCCTGTGTATGAGAATTGGAGCGCAATAGTGACTCTTCTTACTAGAAAACAACTCTTGCTCATAGGAACAGAAACTGCATGTGATTCAACTCCATTTAGGACTGGGAAACCAAAGCTAGCTCGCCTTACAAGAAACACACTCTGCTTTTGAGAAAAGAGCACTGTTCTACTCTACTGTGTTTCCTATGTGGTCCGAACAGTGAGCTTGCTCAGAACAAAAGAACTGTGCTTCCTACACACACGGGCCATATCTAGTTCAACTCTGCTTAGGAAACTAACAAGAACAGTAGCTCCTCTTCAGTCCAATACACTGTACTTGCTGGGAACAGACGCGAGTGCTATTTGCACTGGGTTTGGCAATGGGAGCGCAATAGTGACTCTTCTTACCAGAAAGCATCTCTTGCTCGTAGGACCAGAAACTGCATGGGATTCAACTCGATTTCTTACTGGGAAACAAACACACTCTGCTTTTGAGTAAAGAGCACTCATCTACTCTACTGTGTTTCCTATGGGATCTGAACAGTGAGCTTGCTAAGAACAAAAGAATTGTGCTTCCTACACACACGGGCCATATCTATTTCTACTCTTTAGGAAACTGACAAGAACATAGCTCCTCTTCAGTCCAATACACTGTACTTGCTGGGAACAGACGCCAGTGCTATTTGCACTGTGTATGACAATGGGAGCGCAATAGTGACTCTTCTTACCAGAAAACAACTGTTGCTCGTAGGACCAGAAATTACATGTGATTCAACTCCATTTAGGACTGGGAAAAAAACGCTAGCTCGCCTTACAAGAAACAAACTCTGCTTTTGAGAAAAGAGCACTCTTCTACTCTACTGTGTTTCCTAAGGGGTCCAAACAGAGAACTTGCTCAGAACAAAAGAACTGTGCTTCCTACACCCGGGCCATATCTAGTTCAACTCTGCTTAAGAAACTGACAAGAGAAGTAGCTCCTCTTCAGTCCAATACACTGTACTTGCTGGCAACACATGCGAGTGCTATTTGCACTGTGTATGGCAATGGGAGCGCAATAGTGACTTTCCTTACCAGAAAGGAACTCTTGCTTGTAGAACCAAAAAAATGCATGTGATTCAACTCCATTTAGGACTGGGACACAAGGGCTAGCTCGCCTTAAAAGTAACACACTCTGCTTTTGAGGAAGGAGCACTCTTCTACTCTACTGTGTTTCCTTTAGCACAAGAAGACTGAGCTTGCTCAGAACAAAAGAACTGTGCTTCCTACACACACAGCCATATCTAGTTCAATTCTGCTTAGGAAACTGACAAGAACAGTAGATCCTCTTCAGTCCAATACACTGTACTTGTTGGGAACAGACGCGAGTCCTATTTGTACTGTGTGTGGCAATGGGAGCACAATAGTGACTTTCCTTACCAGAAAACAACTCTTGCTCGTAGGACCAAAAACTGCATGTGATTCAACGCCATTTAGGACTAGGAAACAAACGTTCGCGCGCCTTACAAGAAACACACTCTGCTTTAGAGAAAAGAGCACTCTTCTACTCTACTGTGTTTCCTATGGGGTCCAAACAGTGAGCTTGCTCAGAACAAAAGAACTGTGCTTCCTACACACACGGATCATATGTAGTTCAACTCTGCTTAGGAAACTGACAAGAACAGTAGTTCCTATTCAGTCCAATACACTGTAATTGCTGGGAACAGACGCGAGTGCTATTTGTCCTGTGTATGGCAATGGGAGCGAAATAGTGACTTTCCTTACCAGAAAACAACTCTTGCTCGTAGGACCAGAAACTGCATTTGATTCAACTCCATTTAGGACTGGGAAACAACAACTAGCTCGCATTACAAGAAACACACTCTGCTTTAGAGAAAAGAGCACTCTTCTACTCTACTGTGTTTCCTATGAGGTCCAAACAGTGAACTTGCTCAGAACATAAGAACTGTGCTTCCTACACACAAGGACTATATGTAGTTCAATTCTGCTTAGGAATCTGACAAGAACAGTAGCTCCTATTCAGTCCAATACACTGTGCTTGCTGGGAAAAGACGCGAGTGCTATTTGCCCTGTGTATGGCAATGGGAGCACAATAGTGACTTTCCTTATCAGAAAACAACTCTTGTTCGTAGGACCACAAACTGCCTGTGACTCAACTCCATTTAGGACTGGGAAACAAACGCTAGCTCGCCTTACAAGAAACACACTCTGCTTTTGAGAAAAGAGCACTCTTCTACTCTACTATGTTTCCTATAGGGCCAGAACAGTGAGCTTGCTCAGAACAAAAGAACTGTGCTTTCTACACACACGGTCCTTATCTAGTTCAACTCTGCTTAGGAAACTGACAAGAACAGTAGCTCCTCTTCAGTCCAATACACTGTACTTGCTGGGAACAGACGCAAGTGCTATTTGCACTGTGTATGGCAATGGGAGGGCAATAGTGACTTTCCTTACCAGAAAACAACTCTTGCTCGTAGGACCAGAAACTGCATGTGATTCAACTCCATTTAGGACTGGGAAACAAACGCTAGCTCGCCTTACAAGAAACACACTCTGCTTTTGAGAAAAGAGCACTCTTCTACTCTACTGGGTTTCCTATAGGGCCAGAACATTGAGCTTGCTCAGAACAAATGAACTGTGCTTCCTAGACACACGGGCCATATCTAGTTCAACTCTGCTTAGGAGACTGACAAGAACAGTAGCTCCTCTTCAGTCCTATACACTGTACTTGCTGGGAACAGACGCGAGTGCTATTTGCACTGTGTATGGCAATGACAGCGCAATAGTGGCTTTCTTTAACAGAAAACAACTCTTGCTCGTAGGACCACACACTGCATGTGATTCAACGCCATTTAGGACTGGGAAACAAATGCTAGCTCGCCTTACAAGAAACACACTCTGCTTCTGAGAAAAGAGCACTCTTCTACTCTACTGTGTTTCCTATGTGGTCCAAACAGAGAGCTTGCTCAGAACAAAAGAACTGTGCTTCCTACACACACGGCCATATCTAGGTCAACTCTGCTTTGAAACTGACAAGAACAGTAGCTCCTCTTCAGTCCAATACACTGTACTTGCGGGGAAGAGACGAGAGTGCTATTTGCACTGTGTATGGCAATTGGAGCACAATAGTGACTCGTCTTACCAGAAAACAACTCTTGCTCGTAGGACAAAAAACTGCATGTGATTCAACTCCATTTAGGTGGGAAACAAACACTAGCTCGCCTTACAAGAAACACACTCTGCTTTTGAGAAAAGAGCACTCTTCTAGTCTACTGTGTTTCCTATGGGGTCCAAACAGTGAGCTTTCTCAGAACAAAAGAACTGTGCTTCCTACACACACAGCCATATCTAGTTCAATTTTGCTTAGGAACCTGACAAGAACAGTAGCTCCTCTTCAGTCCAATACACTGTACTGCTGGGAACATACGCCAGTGCTATTTGTCCTGTGTATGGCAATGGCAGCGCAATAGTGACTATTCTTATCATAAAACAACTCTTGCTCGTAGGACCAGAAACTGCATGTGATTCACCTCCATTTAAGACTGGGAAACAAACGCTAGCTCGCCTTACAAGAAACACATTCTGCTTTAGAGAAAAGAGCACTCTTCTACTCTACTGTGTTTCCTATATGGCCAGAACAGTGAGCTTGCTTAGAACAAAAGAACTGTGCTTCCTACACACGGGCCATATCTAGTTCAACTCTGCTTAGGAAACTGACAAAAACAGTAGCTCCTATTCAGTCCAATACACTGTACTTGCTGGGAACAGACGCGAGTGCTATTTGCACTGTGTACGGCAATAAGTGCACAATAGTGAATCTTCTTACCAGAAAACAACTCTTCCTCGTAGGAACAGAAACTGCATTTGATTCAACTCCATTTAGGACTGAGAAACAAACGCTAGCTCGCCTTACAAGAAACACGCTCTGCTTTTGAGAATAGGGCACACATCTACTCTACTGTGTTTCCTATTGGGCCCAAACAGTGAGCTTGCTCGAACAAAAGAACTGTGCTTCCTACACACACGGGTCATATCTAGTTCAACTCTGCTTAGGAAACTGACAAGAACAGTAGCTCCTCTTCAGTCCAATACACTGTAATTGCTGGGAACAGACGCGAGTGCTATTTGCACTGTGTATGGCAATGGGAGCACAATAGTGACTTTCCTTACCAGAAAAAACTCTTGCTCATAGGACCAGAAACTGCATGTGATTCAACTCCATTTAGGACTGGGAAACAAACACTAGCTCGCCTTACAAGAAACACACTCTGCTTTTGATGAATTAGCACTCAACTCTATTGTGTTTCCTATAGGGCCAGAAGAGTAAGCTTGCTCAGAACAAAAGAACTGTGCTTCCTACACACACGGCCATATCTAGTTCAATTTTGCTTAGGAAACTAACAAGAATAGTAGATCCTCTTCAATCCAATACACTGTATTTGCTGGGAGCAGACACCAGTGCTATTTGCCCTGTGTATGAGAATTGGAGCGCAATAGTGACTCTTCTTACTAGAAAACAACTCTTGCTCATAGGAACAGAAACTGCATGTGATTCAACTCCATTTAGGACTGGGAAACCAAAGCTAGCTCGCCTTACAAGAAACACACTCTGCTTTTGAGAAAAGAGCACTGTTCTACTCTACTGTGTTTCCTATGTGGTCCGAACAGTGAGCTTGCTCAGAACAAAAGAACTGTGCTTCCTACACACACGGGCCATATCTAGTTCAACTCTGCTTAGGAAACTAACAAGAACAGTAGCTCCTCTTCAGTCCAATACACTGTACTTGCTGGGAACAGACGCGAGTGCTATTTGCACTGGGTTTGGCAATGGGAGCGCAATAGTGACTCTTCTTACCAGAAAGCATCTCTTGCTCGTAGGACCAGAAACTGCATGGGATTCAACTCGATTTCTTACTGGGAAACAAACACACTCTGCTTTTGAGTAAAGAGCACTCTTCTACTCTACTGTGTTTCCTATGGGATCTGAACAGTGAGCTTGCTAAGAACAAAAGAATTGTGCTTCCTACACACACGGGCCATATCTATTTCTACTCTTTAGGAAACTGACAAGAACATAGCTCCTCTTCAGTCCAATACACTGTACTTGCTGGGAACAGACGCCAGTGCTATTTGCACTGTGTATGACAATGGGAGCGCAATAGTGACTCTTCTTACCAGAAAACAACTGTTGCTCGTAGGACCAGAAATTACATGTGATTCAACTCCATTTAGGACTGGGAAAAAAACGCTAGCTCGCCTTACAAGAAACAAACTCTGCTTTTGAGAAAAGAGCACTCTTCTACTCTACTGTGTTTCCTATGGGGTCCAAACAGAGAACTTGCTCAGAACAAAAGAACTGTGCTTCCTACACCCGGGCCATATCTAGTTCAACTCTGCTTAAGAAACTGACAAGAGAAGTAGCTCCTCTTCAGTCCAATACACTGTACTTGCTGGCAACACATGCGAGTGCTATTTGCACTGTGTATGGCAATGGGAGCGCAATAGTGACTTTCCTTACCAGAAAGGAACTCTTGCTTGTAGAACCAAAAAAATGCATGTGATTCAACTCCATTTAGGACTGGGACACAAACGCTAGCTCGCCTTACAAGTAACACACTCTGCTTTTGAGGAAGGAGCACTCTTCTACTCTACTGTGTTTCCTTTAGCACAAGAAGACTGAGCTTGCTCAGAACAAAAGAACTGTGCTTCCTACACACACAGCCATATCTAGTTCAATTCTGCTTAGGAAACTGACAAGAACAGTAGATCCTTTTCAGTCCAATACACTGTACTTGTTGGGAACAGACGCGAGTCCTATTTGTACTGTGTGTGGCAATGGGAGCACAATAGTGACTTTCCTTACCAGAAAACAACTCTTGCTCGTAGGACCAAAAACTGCATGTGATTCAACGCCATTTAGAACTAGGAAACAAACGTTCGCGCGCCTTACAAGAAACACACTCTGCTTTAGAGAAAAGAGCACTCTTCTACTCTACTGTGTTTCCTATGGGGTCCAAACAGTGAGCTTGCTCAGAACAAAAGAACTGTGCTTCCTACACACACGGATCATATGTAGTTCAACTCTGCTTAGGAAACTGACAAGAACAGTAGTTCCTATTCAGTCCAATACACTGTACTTGCTGGGAACAGACGCGAGTGCTATTTGTCCTGTGTATGGCAATGGGAGCGAAATAGTGACTTTCCTTACCAGAAAACAACTCTTGCTCGTAGGACCAGAAACTGCATTTGATTCAACTCCATTTAGGACTGGGAAACAAACGCTAGCTCGCATTACAAGAAACACACTCTGCTTTAGAGAAAAGAGCACTCTTCTACTCTACTGTGTTTCCTATGAGGTCCAAACAGTGAACTTGCTCAGAACATAAGAACTGTGCTTCCTACACACAAGGACTATATGTAGTTCAATTCTGCTTAGGAAACTGACAAGAACAGTAGCTCCTATTCAGTCCAATACACTGTGCTTGCTGGGAAAAGACGCGAGTGCTATTTGCCCTGTGTATGGCAATGGGAGCGCAATAGTGACTTTCCTTACCAGAAAACAACTCTTGTTCGTAGGACCACAAACTGCCTGTGACTCAACTCCATTTAGGACTGGGAAACAAACGCTAGCTCGCCTTACAAGAAACACACTCTGCTTTTGAGAAAAGAGCACTCTTCTACTCTACTATGTTTCCTATAGGGCCAGAACAGTGAGCTTGCTCAGAACAAAAGAACTGTGCTTTCTACACACACGGTCCTTATCTAGTTCAACTCTGCTTAGGAAACTGACAAGAACAGTAGCTCCTCTTCAGTCCAATACACTGTACTTGCTGGGAACAGACGCGAGTGCTATTTGCACTGTGTATGGCAATGGGAGAGCAATAGTGACTTTCCTTACCAGAAAACAACTCTTGCTCGTAGGACCAGAAACTGCATGTGATTCAACTCCATTTAGGACTGGGAAACAAAAGCTAGCTCACCTTACAAGAAATACACTCTGCTTTAGAGAAAAGGGCACTCTTCTACTCTACTGTGTTTCCTATAGGGCCAGAACAGTGAGCTTGCTCAGAACAAAAGAACTGTGCTTCCTACACACGGGCCATATCTAGTTCAACTCTGCTTAGAAAACTGACAAGAACAGTAGCTCCTCTTCAGTCCGATACACTGTACTTGCTGAAAACAGACGCGAGTGCTGTTTGCACTGTGTATGGCAATGGGAGCGCAATAGTGACTTTCCTTACCAGAAAACAACTCTTGCTCGTAAGACCAAAACTGCATGTGATTCAACTCCATTTAGGACTGGGAAACAAATGCTAGCTCGCCTTACATGAAACACACTCTGCTTTTGAGAAAAGAGCACTCTTATACTCTACTGTGTTTCCTATGTGTTCCAAACAGTGAGCTTGCTCAGAACAAAAAAACTGTGCTTCCTACACACACGGCCATATCTAGTTCAACTCTGCTTAGGAAACTGACAAGAACAGTAGCTCCTCTTCCGTCCAATACACTGTACTTGCGGGGAACAGATGCGAGTGCTATTTGCACTGTGTATGGCAATTGGAGCACAATAGTGACTTGTCTTACCAGAAAACAACTTTTTCTCATAGTACAAAAAACTGCATGTGACTCAACTCCATTTAGGACTGGGAAACAAATGCTAGCTCGCCTTACAAGAAACACACTCTGCTTTTGAGAAAAGAGCACTCTTCTACTCTACTGTGTTTCCTATGTGTTCCAAACAGTGAGCTTGCTCAGAACAAAAAAACTGTGCTTCCTACACACACGGCCATATCTAGTTCAACTCTGCTTAGGAAACTGACAAGAACACTAGATCCTCTTCAGTCCAATACACTGTACTTGCTGGGAACAGACGCCAGTGCTATTTGTCCTGTGTATGGCAATGGCAGTGCAATAGTGACTCTTCTTACCAGAAAACAACTCTTGCTCGTAGGACCAGAAACTGCATGTGATTCCACTCCATTTAGGACTGGGAAACAAACGCTAGCTCGCCTTACAAGAAACACACTCTGCTTTTGAGAAAAGAGCACTCTTCTACTCTACTGTGTTTCCTATAGGGCCAGATCAGTGAGCTTGCTCAGAACAAAGAACTGTGCTTCCTACACACGGCCATATCTAGTTTTAGTCTGCTTAGGAACCTGACAAGAACAGTAGATCCTTTTCAGTCCAATACACTGTACTTGCTGGGAACAGACGCCAGTGCTATTTTTCCTGTGTATGGCAATGGCAGCGCAATAGTGACTCTTCTTACCAGAAAACAACTCTTGCTCGTAGGACCAGAAATTGCATGTGATTCAACTCCACTTAGGACTGGGAAACAAACGCTAGCTTGCCTTACAAGAAACACACTATGCTTTCGAGAAAAGAGCACTCTTCTACTCTACCGTGTTTCCTCTGGGGTACGAACAGTGAGCTTGCTCAGAACAAAAGAACTGTGCTTCCTACACACACGGCCATATCTAGTTCAATTCTGCTTAGGAACCTGACAAGAACAGTAGATCCTCTACAGTCCAATACACTGTACTTGCTGGGAACAGACACCAGTGCTATTAGTCCTGTGTATGGCAATGGCAGCGCAATAGTGACTCTTCTTACCAGAAAACAACTCCTGCTCATAGGACCAGAAACTGCATGTGATTCAACTCCATTTAGGACTGGGAAACAAATGCTAGCTCGCCTTACATGAAACACACTCTGCATTTGAGAAAAGAGCACTCTTCTACTCTATTGTGTTTCCTATCGGGTCCGAACAGTGAGCTTGCTCAGAACAAAAGAACTGTGCTTCCTACACACACGGGCCATATCTAGTTCAACTCTGCTTAGGAAACTGAGAAGAACAGTAGCTCCTTTTCAGTCCAATACACTGTACTTGCGGGGAACAGACGCGAGTGCTATTTGCACTGTGTATGGCATTGGAGCACAATAGTGACTTGTCTTACCAGAAAACAACTCTTGCTCGTAGGACCAGAAACCGCATGTGACTCAACTCCATTTAGGACTGGGAAACAAACGCTAGCTCGCCTTACAGGAAACACACTCTGCTTTTGAGAAAAGAGCACTCTTCTACTCTACTGTGTTTCCTATGTGTTCCGAACAGTGAGCTTGCTCAGAACAAAAAAACTGTACTTCCTACTCACACGGCCATATCTAGTTCAAGTGTGCTTAGGAACCTGACAAGAACAGTATATCCTCTTCATTCCAATACACTGTACTTGCTGGGAACAGACGCCAGTGCTATTTGTCCTGTGTATGGCAATGGCAGCGCAATAGTGACTCTTCTTACCAGAAAACAACTCTTGCTCGTAGGACCAGAAACTGCATGTGATTCAACGCCATTTACGACTGGGAAACAAACTCTAGCTCGCTTTACAAGAAACACACTCTGCTTTTGAGTAAAGAGCACTCTTCTACTCTACTGTGTTTCTTATAGGGCCAGAACAGTGAGCTTGCTCGGAAAAAAAGAACTGTGCTTCATACACACACGGGCCATATCTAGTTCAACTCTGCTTAGGAAACTGAGAAGAACAGTAGCTCCTCTTCAGTCCAACACTGTACTTGCTGGGAACAGACGGGAGGGCTATTTGCACTGTGTATGGCAATGGGAGCGCAATAGTGACTTTCCTTACCAGAAAACAACTCTTGCTCGTAGGACCAGAAACTGCATGTGATTCAACTCCACTTAGGAGTGGGAAACAAATGCTAGGTCGCCTTACATTAAACACACTCTGCTTTTGAAAAAAGAGCAGTCTTCTACTCTACTGTGTTTCCTATGTGTTCCGAACAGTGAGCTTGCTCAGAACAAAAAAACTGTACTTCCTACTCACACGGCCATATCTAGTTTAAGTCTGCTTAGGAACCTGACAAGAACAGTATATCCTCTTCAGTCCAATACACTGTACTTGCTGGGAACAGACGGGAAGGCTATTTGCACTGTGTATGGCAATGGGAGCGCAATAGTGACTTTCCTTACCAGAAAACAACTCTTGCTCGTAGGACCAGAAACTGCATGTGACTCCACTCCATTTAGGACTGGGAATCAAACGGTAGCTCGCCTTACAAGAAACACACTCTGCTTTAGAGAAAAGAGCACTCTTCTACTCTACTGTGTTTCCTATGGGGTCCAAACAGTGAGCTTGTTCAGAACAAAAGAACTGTGCTTCCTACACACATGGGCCATATCTATTTCAACTCTGCTTAGGAAACTGACAAGAACAGTAGCTCCTCTTCCGTCCAATACACTGTACTTGCGGGGAACAGACGTGAGTGCTATTTGCACTGTGTATGGCAATGGGAGCACAATAGTGACTCGTCTTACCAGAAAACATCTCTTGCTCGTAGGACAAAAAACTGCATGTGACTCAACTCCATTTAGGACTGGGAAACAAACGCTAGCTCTCCTTGCAAGAAACACACTCTGCTTTTGAGAAAAGAGCACTCTTCTACTCTACTGTGTTTCCTCTGGGGTCCGAACAGTGAGCTTGCTCAGAAAAAAAGAACTGTGCTTACTACACACACGGCCATATCTAGTTCAATTCTGCTTAGGAACCTGACAAGAACAGTAGATCCTCTACAGTCCAGTACACTGTATTTGCTGGGAACAGACACCAGTGCTATTAGTCCTGTGTATGGCAATGGCAGCGCAATACTGACTCTTCTTACCAGAAAACAACTCTTGCTCGTAGGACCAGAAACTGCATGTGATTCAACTCCATTTAGGACTGGGAAACAAATGCTAGCTCGCCTTACATGAAACACACTCTGCATTTGAGAAAAGAGCACTCTTCTACTCTATTGTGTTTCCTATCGGGTCCGAACAGTGAGCTTGCTCAGAACAAAAGAACTGTGCTTCCTACACACACGGGCCATATCTAGTTCAACTCTGCTTAGGAAACCAACAAGAACAGTAGATCCTCTTCAGTCCAATACACTGTACTTGCGGTGAACAGACGCGAGTGCTATTTGCACTGTGTATGGCATTGGAGCACAATAGTGACTTGTCTTACCAAAAAACAACTCTTGCTCATAGGACCAGAAACCGCATGTGACTCAACTCCATTTAGGACTGGGAAACAAACGCTAGCTCGCCTTACATGAAACACACTCTGCTTTTGAGAAAAGAGCACTCTTCTACTCTACTGTGTTTCCTATGTGTTCCGAACAGTGAGCTTGCTCAGAACAAAAAACTGTACTTCCTACTCACACGGCCATATCTAGTTCAAGTCTGCTTAGGAACCTGACAAGAACAGTATATCCTCTTCAGTCCAATACACTGTACTTGCTGGGAACAGACGCCAGTGCTATTTGTCCTGTGTATGGCAATGGCAGTGCAATAGTGACTCTTCTTACCAGAAAACAACTCTTGCTCGTAGGACCAGAAACTGCATGTGATTCAACTCCATTTAGGACTGGGAAACAAACTCTAGCTCGCTTTACAAGAAACACACTCTGCTTTTGAGAAAAGAGCACTCTTCTACTCTACTGTGTTTCCTATAGGGCCAGAACAGTGAGCTTGCTCGGAAAAAAAGAACTGTGCTTCCTACACACACGGGCCATACCTAGTTCAACTCTGCTTAGGAAACTGAGAAGAACAGTAGCTCCTCTTCAGTCCAATACACTGTACTTGCTGGGAACAGACGGGAGGGCTATTTGCACTGTGTATGGCAATGGGAGCACAATAGTGACTTTCCTTACCAGAAAACAACTCTTGCTCGTAGGACCAGAAACTGCATGTGATTCCACTCCATTTAGGACTGGAAAACAAATGGTAGCTTGCCTTACAAGAAACACACTCTGCTTTAGAGAAAAGAGCACTCTTCTACTCTACTATGTTTCCTATGGGGTCCAAACAGTGAGCTTGCTCAGAACAAAAGAACTGTGCTTCCTACACACACGGACCATATCTAGTTCAAGTCTGCTTAGGAACCTGACAAGAACAGTAGCTCCTATTCAGTCCAATACACTGTACTTGCTGGGAAAAGACGAGAGTGCTATTTGCACTGTGTATGGCAATGGGAGCGCAATAGTTACTTTCCTTACCAGAAAACAACTCTTGCTCGTAGGACCAGAAACTGCATGTGATTCAACTCCATTTAGGACTGGGAAACAAATGCTAGCTCGCATACATGAAACACACTCTGCTTTTGAGAAAAGAGTACTCTTCTACTCTACTGTGTTTCCTTTGTGGTCCGAACAGTGAGTTTGCACAGAACAAAATAACTGTGCTTCCTACACACACGGGACATATCTAGTTCAACTCTGCTTAGGAAACCAACAAGAACAGTAGCTCCTCTTCAGTCCGATACACTGTACTTGGTGGGAACAGACGCGAGTGCTATTTGTACTGTGTATGGCAATGGGAGCGCAATAGTGACTTTTTTTACCAGAAAACAACTCTTGATCATAGGACCAGAAACTGCATGTGATTCAACTCCACTTAGGAGTGGGAATCAAATGCTAGGTCGCCTTACATGAAACACACTCTGCTTTTGAGAACAGAGCACTCTTCTACTCTACTGTGTTTCCTATGTGTTCCGAACAGTGAGCTTGCTCAGAACAAAAAAACTGTACTTCCTACTCACACGGCCATATCTAGTTCAAGTCTGCTTAGGAAACTGACAATAACACTAGATCCTCTTCAGTCCAATACACTGTACTTGCTGGGAACAGACGCCAGTGCTATTTGTCCTGTGTATGGCAATGGCAGCGCAATAGTGACTCTTATTACCAGAAAACAACTCTTGCTCGTAGGACCAGAAACTGCATGTGATTCAACTCCATTTAGGACTGGGAAACAAACTCTAGCTCGCTTTACAAGAAACACACTCTGCTTTTGAGAAAAGAGCACTCTTCTACTCTACTGTGTTTCCTATAGGGCCAGAACAGTGAGCTTGCTCAGAAAAAAAGAACTGTGCTTCCTACACACACGGGCCATATCTAGTTCAACTCTGCTTAGGAAACTGAGAAGAACAGTAGCTCCTCTTCTGCCCAATACACTGTACTTTCTGGGAAAAGACGGGAGGGCTATTTGCACTGTGTATGGCAATGGGAGCCCAATAGTGACTTTCCTTACCAGAAAACAACTCTTGCTCATAGGACCAGAAACTGCATGTGATTCCACTCCATTTAGGACTGGGAAACAAACGGTAGCTTGCCTTACAGGAAACATACTCTGCTTTTGAGAAAAGAGCACTCTTGTACTCTACTGTGTTTCCTATGGGGTCCAAACAGTGAGCTTGCTCAGAACAAAAGAACTGTGCTTCCTACACACACGGACCATATCTAGTTCAAGTCTGCTTAGGAACCTGACAAGAACAGTAGATCCTCTTCAGTCCAATACACTGTACTTGCTGGGAATAGACGCCAGTGCTATTTGTCCTGTGTATGGCAATGGCAGCGCAATAGTGACTCTTCTTACCAGAAAACAACTCTTGCTCGAAGGACCAGAAACTGCATGTGATTCAACTCCATTTAGGACTGGGAAACAAACTCTAGCTCGCTTTACAAGAAACACACTCTGCTTTTGAGAAAAGAGCACTCTTCTACTCTACTGTATTTCCTATAGGGCCAGAACAGTGAGCTTGCTCAGAAAAAAAGAACTGTGCTTCCTACACACACGGGCCATATCTAGTTCAACTCTGCTTAGGAAACTGAGAAGAACAGTAGCTCCTCTTCAGTCCAATACACTGTACTTGCTGGGAACAGACGGGAGGGCTATTTGCACTGTGTATGGCAAAGGGAGCGCAATAGTGACTTTCCTTACCAGAAAACAACTCTTGCTCGTAGGACCAGAAACTGCATGTGATTCCACTCCATTTAGGACTGGGAAACAAACGGTAGCTTGCCTTACAAGAAACACACTCTGCTTTAGAGAAAAGAGCACTCTTCTACTCTACTGTGTTTCCTATGGTGTCCAAACAGTGAGCTTGCTCAGAACAAAAGAAATGTGCTTCCTACACACACGGACCATATCTAGTTCAACTCTGCTTAGTAAACTGACAAGAAGAGTAGCTCCTATTCAGTCCAATACACTGTACTTGCTGGGAAAAGACGCGAGTGCTATTTGCTTTGTGAAGGGCAATGGGAGCGCAATAGTGACTTTCCTTACCAGAAAACAACTCTTGTTCATAGGACCAGAAACTGCATGTGATTCAACTCCATTTAGGACTAGGAAACAAACGCTAGCTCGCCTTACAAAAACACACTCTGCTTTTGAGAAAAGAGCACTCTTCTACTCTCCTGTGTTTCCTATAGGGCCAGAAGAGTGAACTTGCTCAGAACATAAGAACTGTGCTTCCTACACACACGGGCCATATCTAGTTCAACTCTGTTTAGGAAACTGACAAGAACAGTAGCTCCTCTTCAGTCTGATACACTGTACTTGCTGGGAACAGACGCGAGTGCTATTTGCAATGTGTATGGCAAGGGGAGCTCAATAGTGACTTTCTTTACCTTAAAACAACTCTTGCTTGTAGGACCAGAAACTGCATGTGATTCAACTCCATTTAGAACTGGGAAACAAACGCTAGCTCGCCTTACAAGAAACACACTCAGCTTTTGAGAAAAGAGCACTCTTCTACTCTACTGTGTTTCCTATGGTGTCTGAACAGTGAGCTTGCTCAGAACATAAGAACTGTGCTTCCTACACACACGGGCCATATCTAGTTCAACTCTGCTTATGAAACTGACAAGAACAGTAGCTCCTCTTCAGTCTGATACACTGTACTTGCTGGGAACAGACGCGAGAGCTATTTGCAATGTGTATGGCAAGGGGAGCGCAATAGTGACTTTCCTTACCAGAAAACAACTCTTGCTCGTAGGACCAGAAACTGCATGTGATTCAACTCCATTTAGAACTGGGAAACAAACGCTAGCTTGCCTTACAAGAAACACACTCTGCTTTTGAGAAAAGAGCACTCTTCTGCTCTACTGTGTTTCCTATGGTGTCTGAACAGTGAGCTTGCTCAGAACAAAAGAACTGTGATTCCTACACACACGGGCCATTTCTAGTTCAACTCTGCTTAGGAAACTGACAAGAACACTAGATCCTCTTCAGTCCAATACACTGTACTTGCGGGGAACAGACGCAAGTGCTATTTGCACTGTGTATGGATATTGGAGCCCAATAGTGACTTGTCTTACCAGAAAACAACTCTTGCTCGTAGGACCAGAAACTGCATGTGATTCAACTCCATTTAGGACTGTGAAACAAAAGCTAGCTCACCTTACAAGAAACACACTCTGCTTTTGAGAAAAGAGCACTCTTCTACTCTACTGTGTTTCCTATTGGGACAGAACAGTGAGCTTGCTCAGAACAAAAGAAATGTGCTTCCTACACACACGGCCATATCTAGTTCAAGTCTGCTTAGGAACCTGACAAGAACAGTAGATCCTCTTCAGTCCAATACACTGTACTTGCTGGGAACAGACGCCAGTGCAATTTGTCCTGTGTATGGCAATGGCAGCGCAATAGTGACTCTTCTTACCATAAAACAACTCTTGCTCGTAGGACCAGAAACTGCATGTGATTCAACTCCATTAAGACTGGGAAACAAACTCTAGCTCGCTTTACAAGAAACACACTCTGCTTTTGAGAAAAGAGCACTCTTCTACTCTACTGTGTTTCCTATAGGGCCAGAAGAGTGAGCTTGCTCAGAACATAAGAAATGTGCTTCCTACACACACGGGCCATATCTAGTTCAACTCTGCTTAGGAAACTGACAAGAACAGTAGCTCCTCTTCAGTGCGATACACTGTACTTGCTGTGAACAGACGCGAGTGCTATTTGCACTGTGTATGGCAATGGGAGCGCAATAGTGTCTTTCCTTACCAGAAAAAAACTCTTGCTCGTAGGACCAGAAATTGCATGTGATTCAACTCCATTTAGGACTGGGAAACAAACGCTAGCTCATCTTACAAGAAACACACTATGCTTTTGAGAAAAGAGCACTCTTCTACTCTACTGTATTTCCTATAGGGCCAGAACAGTGAGCTTGCTCAGAAAAAAAGAACTGTGCTTCCTACACACACGGGCCATATCTAGTTCAAATCTGCTTAGGAAACTGAGAAGAACAGTAGCTCCTCTTCAGTCCAATACACTGTACTTGCTGGGAACAGACGGGAGGGCTATTTGCACTGTGTATGGCAATGGGAGCGCAATAGTGACTTTCCTTACCAGAAAACAACTCTTGCTCGTAGGACCAGAAACTGCATGTGATTCCACTCCATTTAGGACTGGGAAACAAACGGTAGCTTGCCTTACAAGAAACACACTCTGCTTTAGAGAAAAGAGCACTCTTCTACTCTACTGTGTTTCCTATGGGGTCCAAACAGTGAGCTTGCTCAGAACAATAGAACTGTGCTTCCTACACACACGGACCATATCTAGTTCAACTCTGCTTAGTAAACTGACAAGAAGAGTAGCTCCTATTCAGTCCAATACACTGTACTTGCTGGGAAAAGACGCGAGTGCTATTTGCTTTGTGAAGGGCAATGGGAGCGCAATAGTGACTTTCCTTACCAGAAAACAACTCTTGTGCATAGGACCAGAAACTGCATGTGATTCAACTCCATTTAGGACTAGGAAACAAACGCTAGCTCGCCTTACAAAAACACACTCTGCTTTTGAGAAAAGAGCACTCTTCAACTCTACTGTGTTTCCTATAGGGCCAGAAGAGTGAACTTGCTCAGAACATAAGAACTGTGCTTCCTACACACATGGGCCATATCTAGTTCAACTCTGCTTAGGAAACTGACAAGAACAGTAGCTTCTCTTCAGTCTGATACACTGTACTTGCTGGGAACAGACGCGAGTGCTACTTGCAATGTGTATGGCAAGGGGAGCGCAATAGTGACTTTCCTTACCTTAAAACAACTCTTGCTTGTAGGACCAGAAACTGCATGTGATTCAACTCCATTTAGAACTGGGAAACAAACGCTAGCTCGCCTTACAAGAAACACACTCTGCTTTTGAGAAAAGAGCACTCTTCTACTCTACTGTGTTTCCTATGGTGTCTGAACAGTGAGCTTGCTCAGAACATAAGAACTGTGCTTCCTACACACACGGGCCATATCTAGTTCAACTCTGCTTAGGAAACTGACAAGAACAGTAGCTCCTCTTCAGTCTGATACACTGTACTTGCTGGGAACAGACGCGAGAGCTATTTGCAATGTGTATGGCAAGGGGAGCGCAATAGTGACTTTCCTTACCAGAAAACAACTCTTGCTCGTAGGACCAGAAACTGCATGTGATTCAACTCCATTTAGAACTGGGAAACAAACGCTAGCTCGCCTTACAAGAAACACACTCTGCTTTTGAGAAAAGAGCACTCTTCTACTCTACTGTGTTTCCTATGGTGTCTGAACAGTGAGCTTGCTCAGAACAAAAGAACTGTGATTCCTACACACACGGGCCATTTCTAGTTCAACTCTGCTTAGGAAACTGACAAGAACACTAGATCCTCTTCAGTCCAATACACTGTACTTGCGGGGAACAGACGCAAGTGCTATTTGCACTGTGTATGGATATTGGAGCCCAATAGTGACTTGTCTTACCATAAAACAACTCTTGCTCGTAGGACCAGAAACTGCATGTGATTCAACTCCATTTAGGACTGGGAAACAAAAGCTAGCTCACCTTACAAGAAACACACTCTGCTTTTGAGAAAAGAGCACTCTTCTACTCTACTGTGTTTCCTATTGGGCCAGAACAGTGAGCTTGCTCAGAACAAAAGAAATGTGCTTCCTACACACACGGCCATATCTATTTCAAGTCTGCTTAGGAACCTGACAACAACAGTAGATCCTCTTCAGTCCAATACACTGTACTTGCTGGGAACAGACGCCAGTGCTATTTGTCCTGTGTATGGCAATGGCAGCGCAATAGTGACTCTTCTTACCATAAAACAACTCTTGCTCGTAGGACCAGAAACTGCATGTGATTCAACTCCATTTAGGACTGGAAAACAAACCCTAGCTCGCTTTACAAGAAACACACTCTGCTTTTGAGAAAAGAGCACACTTCTACTCTACTGTGTTTCCTATAGGGCCAGAAGAGTGAGCTTGCTCAGAACATAAGAAATGTGCTTCCTACACACACGGGCCATATCTAGTTCAACTCTGCTTAGGAAACTGACAAGAACCATAGCTCCTTTTCAGTGCGATACACTGTACTTGCTGTGAACAGACGCGAGTGCTATTTGCACTGTGTATGGCAATGGGAGCGCAATAGTGTCTTTCCTTACCAGAAAAAAACTCTTGCTCTTAGGACCAGAAACTGCATGTGATTCAACTCCATTTAGGACTGGGAAACAAACGCTAGCTCGTCTTACAAGAAACACACTATGCTTTTGAGAAAAGAGCACTCTTCTACTCTACTGTGTTTCCTATAGGGTCCGAACAGTGAGCTTGCTCAGAACAAAAGAACTGTGCTTCCTACACACACGGCCATATCTAGTTCAATTCTGCTTAGGAAACTGACAAGAACAGTAGCTCCTCTTCAATCCAATACACTGTACTTGCTGGGAACAGACGCATGTGCGATTTGCACTGTGTATGGCAATGGGATCACAATAGTGACTTTCCTTACCAGAAAACAACTCTTGCTCGTAGGACCAGAAACTGCATGTGATTCAACTCCATTTAGGACTGGGAAACAAATGCTAGCTCTCCTTACATGAAACACACTCTGCTTTAGAGAAAAGAGCACTCTTCTACTCTACTGTGTTTCCTATGGGGTCCAAACAGTGAGCTTGCTCAGAACAAAAGAACTGTGCTTCCTACACACACGGACCATATCTAGTTCAACTCTGCTTAGGAAACTGACAAGAACAGTAGCTCCTATTCAGTCCAATACACTGTACCTGCTGGGAAAAGACGCGAGTGCTATTTGCCTTGTGTAGGGCAATGGGAGCGCAATAGTGACTTTCCTTACCAGAAAACAACTCCTGTTCGTAGGACCAGAAATTGCATGTGATTCAACTCCATTTAGGACTAGGAAACAAACGCTAGCTCGCCTTACAAAAACACACTCTGCTTTTGAGAAAAGAGCACTCTTCTACTCTACTGTGTTTCCTATAGGGCCAGAAGAGTGAACTTGCTCAGAACATAAGAACTGTGCTTCCTACACACACGGGCCATATCATGTTCAACTCTGCTTAGGAAACTGACAAGAACGGTAGCTCCTCTTCAGTCCGATACACTGTACTTGCTGGGAACAGACGCGAGAGCTATTTGCACTGTGTATGGCAAGGGGAGCGCAATAGTGACTTTCCTTACCAGAAAAAAACTCTTGCTCTTAGGACCAGAAACTGCATGTGATTCAACTCCATTTAGGGCTGGGAAACAAACGCTAGCTCGCCTTACAAGAAACACACTCTGCTATAGAGAAAAGAGCACTCTTCTACTCTACTGTGTTTCCTATAGGGCCAGAACAGTGAGCTTGCTCAGAACAAAAGAACTGTGCTTCCTACATACGGGCCATATCTAGTTCAACTGTGCTTAGGAAACTGACAAGAACAGTAGCTCCTCTTCAGTCCAATACACTGTACTTGCTGGGAACAGACGCGAGTGCTATTTGCACTGTGTATGGCAATGGGAGCGCAATAGTGACTTTCTTTACCAGAAAACAACTCTTCTTCGTAGGACCAGAAACTGCATGTGATTCAACTCCATTTAGGACTGGGAAACAAACGCTAGCTCGCATTACAAAAACACACTCTGCTTTTGAGAAAAGAGCACTCTTCTACTCTACTGTGTTTCCTATAGGGCCAGAAGAGTGAACTTGCTCAGAACATAAGAACTGTGCTTCCTACACACACGGGCCATATCTAGTTCAACTCTGCTTAGGAAACTGACAAGAACAGTAGCTCCTCTTCAGTCTGATACACTGTACTTGCTGGGAACAGACGCGAGAGCTATTTGCAATGTGTATGGCAAGGGGAGCGCAATAGTGACTTTTCTTACCAGAAAACAACTCTTGCTCGTAGGACCAGAAACTGCATGTGATTCAACTCCATTTAGAACTGGGAAACAAACGCTAGCTCGCCTTACAAGAAACACACTCTGCTTTTGAGAAAAGAGCACTCTTCTGCTCTACTGTGTTTCCTATGGTGTCTGAACAGTGAGCTTGCTCAGAACAAAAGAACTGTGATTCCTACACACACGGGCCATTTCTAGTTCAACTCTGCTTAGGAAACTGACAAGAACACTAGATCCTCTTCAGTCCAATACACTGTACTTTCGGGGAACAGACGCAAGTGCTATTTGCACTGTGTATGGATATTGGAGCCCAATAGTGACTTGTCTTACCATAAAACAACTCTTGCTCGTAGGACCAGAAACTGCATGTGATTCAACTCCATTTAGGACTGTGAAACAAAAGCTAGCTCACCTTACAAGAAACACACTCTGCTTTTGAGAAAAGAGCACTCTTCTACTCTACTGTGTTTCCTATTGGGCCAGAACAGTGAGCTTGCTCAGAACAAAAGAAATGTGCTTCCTACACACACGGCCATATCTAGTTCAAGTCTGCTTAGGAACCTGACAAGAACAGTAGATCCTCTTCAGTCCAATACACTGTACTTGCTGGGTACAGACGCCAGTGCAATTTGTCCTGTGTATGGCAATGGCAGCGCAATAGTGACTCTTCTTACCATAAAACAACTCTTGCTCGTAGGACCAGAAACTGCATGTGATTCAACTCCATTAAGACTGGGAAACAAACTCTAGCTCGCTTTACAAGAAACACACTCTGCTTTTGAGAAAAGAGCACTCATCTACTCTACTGTGTTTCCTATAGGGCCAGAAGAGTGAGCTTGCTCAGAACATAAGAAATGTGCTTCCTACACACACGGGCCATATCTAGTTCAACTCTGCTTAGGAAACTGACAAGAACAGTAGCTCCTCTTCAGTGAGATACACTGTACTTGCTGTGAACAGACGCGAGTGCTATTTGCACTGTGTATGGCAATGGGAGCGCAATAGTGTCTTTCCTTACCAGAAAAAAAACTCTTGCTCGTAGGACCAGAAACTGCATGTGATTCAACTCCATTTAGGACTGGGAAACAAACGCTAGCTCATCTTACAAGAAACACACTATGCTTTTGAGAAAAGAGCACTCTTGTACTCTACTGTATTTCCTATAGGGCCAGAACAGTGAGCTTGCTCAGAAAAAAAGAACTGTGCTTCCTACACATGGGCCATATCTAGTTCAACTCTGCTTAGGAAACTGACAAGAACAGTAGCTCCTCTTCGGTCCGATACACTGTACTTGCTGGGAACAGACGCGAGTGCTATTTGTCCTGTGTATGGCAATTGGGAGCGCAATAGTGACTCTTCTTACCAGAAAACAACTCTTGCTCGTAAGACCAGAAACTTCATGTGATTCAACTCCATTTAGGACTGGGAAACAAATGCTAGCTCGCCTTACTTGAAACACACTCTGCCTTTGAGAAAAGAGCACTCTTCTACTCTACTGTGTTTCCTATGGGGTCCGAACAGTGAGCTTGCTCAGAACAAAAGAACTGTGCTTCCTACACACACGGGCCATATCTAGTTCAACTGTGCTTAGGAAACTGACAAGAACATTAGCTCCTCTTCCGTCCAATACACTGTACTTGCAGGGAACAGACGCGAGTGCTATTTGCATTGTGTATGGCAATTGGAGAACAATAGTGACTTGTCTTACCAGAAAACAACTTTTGCTCATAGGACAAAAAACTGCATGTGACTCAACTCCATTTAGGACTGGGAAACAAACGCTAGCTCGCCTTACAAGAAACAAACTCTGCTTTTGAGAAAAGAGCACTCTTCTACTCTACTGTGTTTCCTATGTATTCCGAACAGTGAGCTTGCTCAGAACAAAAAAACTGTGCTTCCTACACACACGGCCATATCTAGTTCAAGTCTGCTTAGGAACCTGACAAGAACAGTAGATCCTCTTCAGTCCAATACACTGTACTTGCTGGGAACAGACGCCAGTGATATTTGTCCTGTGTATGGCAGTTGCAGCGCAATACTGACTCTTCTTACCAGAAAACAACTCTTGCTCGTAAGACCAGAAACTGCATGTGATTCAACTCCATTTAGGACTGGGAAACAAATGCTAGCTCGCCTTACATGAAACACACTCTGCTTTTGAGAAAAGAGCACTCTTCTACTCTACTGTGTTTCCTATAGGGCCAGAATAATGAGCTTGCTCAGAACAAAAGAACTGTGCTTCCTACACATGGGCCATATCTAGTTCAACTCTGCTTAGGAAACTGACAAGAACAGTAGTTCCTCTTCAGTCCGATACACTGTACTTGCTGGGAACAGACGCGAGTGCTATTTGTCCTGTGTATGGCAATTGGGAGCGCAATAGTGACTCTTCTTACCAGAAAACAACTCTTGCTCGTAAGACCAGAAACTTCATGTGATTCAACTCCATTTAGGACTGGGAAACAAATGCTAGCTTGCCTTACATGAAACACACTCTGCTTTTGAGAAAAGAGCACTCTTCTACTCTACTGTGCTTCCTATGGGGTCCGAATAGTGAACTTGCTCAGAACAAAAGAACTGTGCTTCCTACACACACGGTCCATATCTAGTTCAACTCTGCTTAGGAAACTGACAAAAACAGTAGCTCCTCTTCAGTACAATACAATGTACTTGCGGGGAACAGACGGAGTGCTATCTGCACTGTGAATGGCAATTGGAGCACAATAGTGACTCGTCTTACCAGAAAATAACTCTTGCTCGTAGGACAAAACACTGCATGTGACTCAACTCCATTTAGGACTGGGAAACAAACTCAAGCTCGCCTTACATGAAACACACTCTGCCTTTGAGAAAAGAGCACTCTTCTACTCTACTGTGTTTCCTATGGGGTCCGAACAGTGAGCTTGCTCAGAACAAAAGAACTGTGCTTCCTACACACACGGGCCATATCTAGTTCAACTGTGCTTAGGAAACTGACAAGAACAGTAGCTCCTCTTCCTTCCAATACACTGTACTTGCGGGGAACAGACGCGAGTGCTATTTGCATTGTGTATGGCAATTGGAGAACAATAGTGACTGGTCTTACCAGAAAACAACTTTTGCTCATAGGACAAAAAACTGCATGTGACTCAACTCCATTTAGGACTGGGAAACAAACGCTAGCTCGCCTTACAAGAAACAAACTCTGCTTTTGAGAAAAGAGCACTCTTCTACTCTACTGTGTTTCCTATGTGTTCCAAACAGTGAGCTTGCTCAGAACAAAAAAACTGTGCTTCCTACACACACGGCCATATCTAGTTCAAGTCTGCTTAGGAACCTGACAAGAACAGTAGATCCTCTTCAGTCCAATACACTGTACTTGCTGGGAACAGACGCCAGTGATATTTGTCCTGTGTATGGCAGTTGCAGCGCAATAGTGACTCTTCTTAACAGAAAACAACTCTTGCTCGTAGGACCAGAAACTGCATGTGATTCAACTCCATTTAAGACTGGGAAACAAAAGCTAGCTCACCTT